>NC_052065.1:34273889-34526075 GCF_903992535.2 Arvicola amphibius | reverse complement strand
CTCTCTCCTTATCTCTTCAATATAGTGCTTGAAGTTTTAGCATTAGCAATAAGACAACATAAGGGAATCAAGGGGATTCGATTTGAAAAGGAAGAAGTTAAACTTTCATTATTTGCAGATGATACGATAGTGTACATAAGCGACCCCAAAAACTCCACCAAAGAACTCCTACAGCTGATAAACTCCTTCAGTAACATGGCAGGCTACAAGTTCAACTCCAAGAAATCAGTTGCCCTCCTATACACTAAGGATAAGGAAGCAGAGAGGGAAATCAGAGAAGTATCACCTTTCACAATAGCCACAAATAGCATAAGATATCTGGGAGTAACTCTAACCAAGGAAGTGAAGGATTTATTTGACAACTTTAGTCTTTGAAGAAAGAAATTGAAGAGGATACCAGAAAATAGAAGGATCTCCCCTGCTCGTGGATTGGGAGGATCAACATAGTAAAAATGGCAATTCTACCAAAAGCAATCTATAGATTCAATGCAATCCCCATCAAAGTCCCATCAAAAATCTTCACAGAGATTGAGAGGACAATAATCAACTTTATATGGAAAAACAAGAAACCCAGGATAGCCAAAAAATCTTATACAATAAAGGTACTTCTGGAGGCATTACCATCCCTGACTTCAAACTCTATTACAGAGCTACAGTATTGAAAACAGCTTGGTATTGGCGTAAAAACAGAGAAGTCGACCAATGGAATCATATACAAGACCTGGATCTTAAACCACAAACCTATGAACACCTGATTTTTGATAAAGGAGCCAAAAGTACACAATGGAAGAAAGAGGGCATCTTCAACAAATGGTGCTGGCATAACTGGATGTCAACCTGTAGAAGAATGAAAGTAGATCCATATCTATCACCATGCACAAAACTCAAGTCCAAATGGATTAAAGACCTCAATATTAATCGGAACACACTGAGCTTGATAGAGGAGAAAGTGGGAAGTACTCTACAACAAATGGGCACAGGAGACCGTTTCCTACGCATAATCCCAGCTGCACAGACATTAAGGGCGACATTGAATAAATGGGACCTCCTGAAGCTGAGCAGCTTCTGTAAAGCAAAGGACATTGTCACTAAGACACAAAGGCAGCCTACTGACTGGGAAAAGATCTTCATCAACCCTGCAACTGACAAAGGTCTGATCTCTAAAATATATAGGGAACTCAAGAGACTAGACTGTAAAATGCTAATTAACCCAATTTGGATTTAACATAGTGAAGGGAACCCTGATGGCTCTTTGTCTTGGAGAGGGGTGGAGTGGGGGTTTGGGTGGAAAGGAGGGGAGGGAAGGGGGAGGAGGAGGGAAGGAGATGGAAATCTTTAATAAAAAAATGAGGAAAAAAATGAGGGAAAAAATGGGGCACTGAACTGAACAGAGAATTCTCAACAGAAGAAGTTCAAATGGTCAAAACAACTTTGAGATATCATCTTACACCTGTCAGATTGGCTAAAATCCAAAACACCAATAATAACGTTTGCTGGAGAGGTTGTGGGGTAAGGGGTACACTCATCCATTGCTGGCGGAAATGCACACTTGTGCAACCACTTTGGAAAGCAGTGTGGCGGTTTCTCAGGAAATTCGGGATCAACCTACCCCAGGACCCAGCAATTCCACTATTGGGAATCTACCCAAGAGATGCCCAATCATACTACAAAAGCATTTGCTCATCTATGTTCATAGCAGCATTATTTGTAATAGCCAGATCCTGGAAACAACCTAGATGCCCTTCAGTGGAAGAATGGATGAAGAAACTGTGGAATATATACATGCTAGAATACTACTCAGCGGTAAAAAACAATGACATCTTGAATTTTGCATGCAAATGGATGGAAATAGAAAACACTATTCTGAGTGAGGTAACTCAGACCCAAAAAGATGAACATGGGATGTACTCACTCATAATCGGTTTCTAGCCATAATTAAAGGACATCGATCCTATAATTTGGGATCCTTGAGAAGATAATAAGAAGGTGAACCCCCCAAAAAAGATATAGTAATCCTCCTGGATATTGGAAGTAGACACGATCGCCAGGCAAAAATTGGGAACTTGAGGGTTGGGCGAGACGCGGCCAAGGGAAGATGGGGAGAGAAAAGTGTGAAGGGGAGAATGGGGGGAGCTCGGAGGAATGGGATGCTTGGGATACAGGAAGGGTGGGTATGGGAGCAGGGAAGCATATATCTTAATTTATGGAGCCACCTGAGGGTTGTCAAGAGACTTGATCCTAGAGGGGTTCCCAGGTTTCCAGGGAGACGCCCCCAGTTAGTTCCTTGGGCAGCTGAGGAGAGGGAGCCTGAAAAAGCCAGTTCCTATAGCCATACTGATGAATTTCTTGCTTATCACCATAGAACCTCCACCTGGCGATAGATGAAGAAAATGACAGAGCCCCACATTGGAGCACCAGACTGAGCTCCCAAGGTCCTGATGAGGAGCAGAAGGAGAGAGAACATGAGAAAGAAAGTCAGGACCATGAGGGGTGCGTTCACCCATGGAGACGGTGAAAAAGAACTAACGGGAGATCACCAACTCCAGTTGGATTGGGACTGATGGAACATGAGACCAAACCGGACTCTCTGAATGTGGCCGAAGGTGGGAGGCTGACGGAGAAACCAAGGACAAAGGCGCTGATCTTTGACTATTCTGCATGAACAGGCTCTGTGGGAGCCTTCTCAGCTTGGTTGATCACCTTCCTGGATCCGGGGGACTTAGGAGGACCTTGGTCTTAACATAGAGTAGGGAACCCCAATGGCTCCTTGGCCTGAAAAGGGAGGGAGGCAGGGTCTGGGGGGAGGGGAGGGGAGGAAGGGGGGAGGAGGGGGAGGAGAGAAAGAATATCAAATAAAAGTGCCCTGACATTCCATCTGAACTGGGGTCAGACTCTGGCCTCCAGGCATGTCTGAGGATTCCTGCGGAGGGGTGCGGGCTCCTTCAGATTGTGCTGCCAGGTTCGCTGTGTGGTATTCCATCCCGCCCTGCACCCACCTTGGCCCTTTTGTCTGGGCTGCGACCCTGGGCTGCCTGGAATCCCTGATCCTGTGTCCTGACATTCCATCTGAACTGGTGAGTGAATGCGGACCCTGGGGCAACCTGCCCTGGAAGAGAGCACAGACCCCCTACCCCCACTTCCCTCTGCAGGCTTGTGTCTCCCAAGCTTTCCCTAGTGTTCTCAGGTGTCCTGCTCCTGTTCTAAGGCCATCCACCCAAAGGGGTCAGACTCTGGCCTCCAGGCAGGTCTGAGGATTCCTGCGGAGGGGTGCGGGCTCCTTCAGATTGTGCTGCCAGGTTCGCTGTGTGGTATTCCATCCCGCCCTGCCCCCACCTTGGCCCTTTGGTCTGGGCTGCGACCCTGGACTGCCTGGAATCCCTGATCCTGTGCCCTGACATTCCATCTGAACTGGTGAGTGAATGCGGACCTTGGGGCAACCTGCCCTGGAAGAGAGCACAGACCCCCTACCCCCACTTCCCTCTGCAGGCTTGTGTCTCCCAAGCTTTCCCTAGTGTTCTCAGGTGTCCTGCTCCTGTTCTAAGGCCATCCACCCAAAGGGGTCAGACTCTGGCCTCCAGGCAGGTCTGAGGATTCCTGCGGAGGGGTGCGGGCTCCTTCAGATTGTGCTGCCAGGTTCGCTGTGTGGTATTCCATCCCGCCCTGCCCCCACCTTGGCCCTTTTGTCTGGGCTGCGACCCTGGGCTGCCTGGAATCCCTGATCCTGTGTCCTGACATTCCATCTGAACTGGTGAGTGAATGCGGACCCTGGGGCAACCTGCCCTGGAAGAGGGCACAGACCCCTTACCCCCACTTCCCTCTGCAGGCTTGTGTCTCCCAAGCTTTCCCTAGTGTTCTCAGGTGTCCTGCTCCTGTTCTAAGGCCATCCACCCAAAGGGGTCAGACTCTGGCCTCCAGGCAGGTCTGAGGATTCCTGCAAGGGAGTGCGGGCCTCTTCAGATTGTGACGCAAGGAATAGGTCCTCCTCTGGCACTGGGGAGATCCAACCAGTTTCAGTCACAGCAAAGATTGGTCTAGGACACCAAACGCCTCCGGGCTCCTTTTGAAGGAAGAGATGGGCAGGCGCCAATGCAGGAGCTCCTCCAACAACATGAAAGGCAACATGACATCACCACAAGCCAGACATCCCGAAACAACAAGAATTGAATACCCTACCCCAGAAGATATAGAAGAAACCGACCTTAAACAGTACTTTATGAAAATAATAGAGGACCTTAAACAGGAGGTAAAAAACTGCCATAAAGAAATGGAGATGACAAACAAAAAGGTAGACGAAATAAATAAATCTCTCAAAGATACCCAAGAAAAACAAGAAAGACAAGAAAAAGCAATCAAGCAGGTAAGGGAAACAGTACAAGACCTGATCAATGAAATGGAGGTATTGAAGAAAACACAATCTGAGGGATGACTGGAAATGGAAACTCTGAGTAAACGAACAGAAACTTCAGAGACAAGTATTTCCAACCGAATACAAGAGATGGAAGAAAGAATCTCGGACTCCGAAGATACAATAGAGGAAATAAACTCACAGATTAAAGAACTAAACAAATCTAACAAATTCTTAACACAAAACATTCAGGAAATATGGGACACCATGAAAAGACCAAACCTAAGAATAATTGGGGTAGAAGAAGGAGAAGAATTACAACTCAAAGGCCCAGAAAACATATTCAACAAAATTATAGAAGAAAACTTCCCCAACCTAAAGAAGGAGGTTCCTATGAAGGTACAAGAAGCCTACAGAACACCAAATAGACTGGATCAAAAGAAAGCATCCCCACGCCATATAATAATCAAAACACAAAACATACAGAATAAAGAACAGATATTAAGAGCTGCAAAGGAAAAAGGTCAAGTAACATATAAAGGGAAACCTATCAGAATTACACCTGATTTCTCAATGGAAACCATGAAAGCCAGAAGAGCTTGGATAGATGTGCTACAGACACTAAGGGAACATGGATGCAAGCCTAGACTATTATACCCAGCAAAGCTTGCATTCACCATTGATGGAGAAAATAAGATATTCCAGGACAAAAACAGATTTAAACAATACGCAGCCACAAATCCAGCCTTGCAGAAAGTAATAGAAGGAAAATCACAAACCAAGGAGTCCGACAAGGCCCACAATAACTCAGACATCTAGCGAACCTTCACCAGCACAACTAGAAGAAGGGAAACACACAAACTCTACTACTAAAAATGACTGAAGCTAACAACCACTGGTCATTAATATCACTTAATATCAATGGACTCAATTCACCTATAAAAAGGCACAGGCTAAGAGACTGGATACGAAAACAGAATCCAACATTTTGCTGTTTACAAGAAACACACCTCAACCACAAAGACAGACACCTACTCAGAGTAAAGGGTTGGGAAAAGGTTTATCAAGCAAATGGCCCTAAGAAACAAGCGGGTGTGGCCATTCTAATTTCCAACAAAGTTGACTTCAAACTAAAATCAATCAGAAGAGATGGAAAGGGACACTTTATACTCATAACAGGAAAAATCCATCAGAATGAAGTCTCAATCCTGAATATCTATGCCCCTAATATAAAAGCTCCCACTTATGTAAAAGAAACACTTCTAGAACTCAAGGCAGCCATCAAACCACACACACTAATAGTTGGAGACTTCAACACTCCTCTCTCACCAATGGACAGGTCAATCAGACAGAAACCTAACAGAGAATTGAAAGACCTAATGGAGGTAATGAACCAAATGGACTTAACAGACATCTATAGAACATTCCACCCAAATAGGAAAGAATATACCTTCTTCTCTGCGGCTCATGGAACCTTTTCGAAAATTGACCATATACTTGGTAACAAAGCAAACTTCCACAGTTACAAAAAAATATTAGTAACCACCTGTGTCTTATCGGATCACCATGGATTAAAATTAGAATTCAACAACAATGCTACCCCCAGAAAGGCCAAAAACTCATGGAAACTGAACAGTCAACTACTGACCCACACCTGGGTCAAGGAAGAAATAAAGAAAGAAATTAAAGTCTTTCTTGAATTTAATGAAAACAAAGACACAACATACTCAAACCTATGGGACACAATGAAAGCAGTGCTAAGAGGAAAGTTCATAGCACTAAGTGCCCACTTAAAGAAAACGGAGAAAGCACTCATTGGTGACTTAACAGCACACCTGAAAGCTCTGGAAAAAAAAGAAGCAGACTCACCTAGGAGAAGTAGAAGACTGGAAATAATCAAATTGAGGGCAGAAATCAACAAAATAGAAACACAGAAAACAATCCAAAGAATCAATGAAACAAGAAGCTGGTTCTTGGAGAAAATCAACAAGATTGACAAACCCTTAGCCAAACTAATCAAACAGCAGAGGGAGAACACGCAAATTAATAAGATCAGAAATGAAAAGGGGGACATAACCACAGACACAGAGGAAATTCAGAGAATCATTAGATCTTACTACAAAAGCCTGTATGCCACAAAATTGGAAAATGTAAAAGAAATGGACAGTTTTTTAGATGAATACCATATACCAAAGTTAAAGCAGAACCAGATAAATGCTCTAAATAGTCCTGTTAGTCGCGAAGAATTAGAAACTGTTATCAGAAACCTCCCTACCAAAAAGAGCCCAGGACCAGATGGTTTCAATGCGGAATTCTACCAGAACTTCCAAGAAGACCTAATACCTATACTCCTTAAGGTATTTCATAATATAGAAACACAAGAGTCACTGCCAAATTCCTTCTATGAAGCTACAGTCACCCTGATAGCTAAACCACACAAAGACTCAACCAAGAAAGAGAATTACAGGCCAATCTCACTCATGAACATTGAAAATTCTCAATAAAATACTGGCCAACCGAATCCAAGAACACATTAGAAAAATTATCCATTACGATCAAGTAGGCTTCATCCCAGAGATGCAGGGCTGGTTCAACATACGAAAATCTATCAATGTAATCCATCATATAAATAAACTGAAGGAAAAAAATCATATGGTCATCTCATTAGATGCTGAAAAAGCATTTGACAAAATTCAGCACCCTTTTATGATAAAGGTCTTGGAGAGATTAGGGATACAAGGGTCATTCCTAAATATAATAAAAGCTATTTACAGCAAGCCGACAGCTAACATCAAACTAAACGGAGAGAAACTCAAGGCTATCCCACTAAATTCAGGAACACGACAAGGCTGTCCACTCTCTCCTTATCTCTTCAATATAGTGCTTGAAGTTCTAGCAATAGCAATAAGACAACATAAGGGAATCAAGGGGATTCAATTTGGAAAGGAAGAAGTTAAACTTTCATTATTTGCAGATGATATGATAGTATACATAAGCGACCCCAAAAACTCCACCAAAGAACTCTTACAGCTGATAAACTCCTTCAGTAACGTGGCAGGTTCCAAGATCAACTCCAAAAAATCAGTAGCCCTCCTATACACAAAGGATAAGTAAGCAGAGAGGGAAATCAGAGAAGTATCACCTTTCACAATAGCCACAAATAGCATAAGATATCTGGGAGTAACTCTAACCAAGGAAGTGAAGGATTTATTTGACAAGAACTTTAAGTCTTTGAAGAAAGAAATTAAAGAGGATACCAGAAAATGGAAGGATCTCCCCTGCTCGTGGATTGGGAGGATCAACATAGTAAAAATGGCAATTCTACCTAAAGCAATCTATAGATTCAATGCAATCCCAATCAAGGTCCCATTAAAATTCTTCACAGAGATTGAGAGGACAATAATCAACTTTATATGGAAAAACAAGAAACCCAGGATAGACAAAAAAATCTTATACAATAAAGGTTCTTCTGGAGGCATTACCATCCCTGACTTCAAACTCTATTACAAAGCTACAGTATTGAAAACAGCTTGGTATTGGCATAAAAACAGAGAAGTTGACCAATGGAATCGTATAGAAGACCCGGATCTTAAACCACAAATCTATGAACACCTGATTTTTGATAAAGGAGCCAAAAGTACACAATGGAAGAAAGAGGGCATCTTCAACAAATGGTGCTGGCATAACTGGATGTCAACCTGTAGAAGAATGAAAGTAGATCCATATCTATCACCATGCACAAAACTCAAGTCCAAATGGATTAAAGACCTCAATATTAATTTGAACACATTGAGCTTGATAGAGGAGAAAGTGGGAAGTACTCTACAACAAATGGGCACAGGGGACCGTTTCCTACGCATAATCCCAGCTGCACAGACATTAAGGGCAACATTGAATAAATGGGACCTCCTGAAGTTGAGCAGCTTCTGTAAAGCAAAGGACATTGTCACTAAGACACAAAGGCAGCCTACTGACTGGGAAAAGATTTTCACCAACCCTGCAACTGACAAAGGTCTGATCTCTAAAATATATAGGGAACTCAAGAGACTAGACGGTAAAATGCCAATTAACCCAATTAAAAAATGGGGCACTGAACTGAACAGAAAATTCTCAACAGAAGAAGTTCGAATGGCCAAAAGACACTTAAGGTCATGCTCAACCTCCCTAGCTATCAGGGAAATGCAAATCAAAACCACTTTGAGATATCATCTTACACCTGTCAGATTGGCTAAAATCCAAAACACCAATAATAACCTTTGCTGGAGATGTTGTGGGGTAAGGGGTACACTCATCCATTGCTGGTGGGAATGCACACTTGTGCAACCACTTTGGAAAGCAGTGTGGCGGTTTCTCAGGAAATTCGGGATCAACCTACCCCAGGACCCAGCAATTCCACTATTGGGAATCTACCCAAGAGATGCCCAATCATACAACAAAAGCATATGCTCATCTATGTTCATAGCAGCATTATTTGTAATAGCCAGATCCTGGAAACAACCTAGATGCCCTTCAGTGGAAGAATGGATGAAGAAACTGTGGAATATATACATGCTAGAATACTACTCAGCGGTAAAAAACAATGACATCTTGAATTTTGCAGGCAAATGGATGGAAATAGAAAACACTATTCTGAGTGAGGTAACCTAGACCCAAAAAGATGAACATGGGATGTACTCACTCATAATCGGTTTCTAGCCATAATTAAAGGACATCGAGCCTATAAAATTGGGATCCTTGAGAAGATAATAAGAAGGTGAACTCCCAAAAAAAGATATAGTAATCCTCCTGGATATTGGAAGTAGACACGATCGCCAGACAAAATTGGGAACTTGAGGGTTGGGCAAGACTGGGCCAAGGGAAGATGGGGAGAGAAAAGTGTGAAGGGAAGAATGGGGGGAGCTCGGAGGAATGGGGTGCTTGGGATATAGTAAGGGTGGATATGGGAGCAGGGAAGCATATATCCTAATTTAAAGAGCTACCTGAGGGTTGTCAAGATACTTGACCCTAGAGGGGTTCCCAGGTTTCCAGGGTGATGGAGGAGAGTTATCTGTCTATGTTTCTTTCATTGGTTAATTAATAAAGAAAACTGCCTTGGCCCTTTAAGAGAACAGAAAATTAGGTAGGTGGAGTAGACAGAACAGAATTGTGGGAACAAGGAAGTAGAGTTGGAGAGACGCTTCAGGCAGTCGCGTGGTGAGTCTCCATGCTGCTCCTCTCCGAGATGGACGCAGGTTAAGATCTCTCCTGGTAAGCCACAACTCGTGGTGCTACCCAGATTACTAAATATGGGTTAAAGGAAGATGTGAGAATTAACTAATAAGAGGCTGAAACTATGGGCCAGGCAGTGTTTTAAAAGAATACAGTTTCCGTGTAATTATTTTGGGTAAAGCTAGCCAGCGGCGGGTGGCGGGACGCAGCCCCGCCGCTTCACACTACACCAGGGAGATGCCCCCAGTTAGTTCCTTGGGCAGCTGAGGAGAGGGAGCCTGAAAAGGCCAGTTCCTATAGCCATACTGATGAATTTCTTGCATATCACCATAGAACCTCCACCTGACGATAGATGAAGAAAATGACAGAGCCCCACATTGGAGCACCGGACTGAGCTCCCAAGGTCCTGATGAGGAGCAGAAGGAGAGAGAACATGAGAAAGAAAGTCAGGACCGTGAGGGAACCTCCAGCTAGCGACAGATGGGGAAGGTGACTGAGCCCCACATTGGAGCACTGGACTGAGCTCCCAAGGTCCTGATGAGGAGCAGAAGGAGCGAGAACATGAGGGAGAAAGTCAGGTACTAGAGGGGTGCGTTCACTCATGGAGACGGTGGGTCAGAACTAATGGGAGATCACCAACTCCAGTTGGAATGGGACTGATGGATCATGCGACCAAACCCGTCTCTCTGAATGTGGCCAACAGCGGGGGGCTGACTGAGAAGCAAAGGACAATGGCTCTGGGCTCTGATTCTTCTGCATGGACGGGCTCTGTGGGAGCCTTCTCAGCTTGATCGATCACCTTCCTGGACCAGGGGGGGAGTTGGGAGGACCCTGGTCTTAGCATAGAATGGGGAACCCTGATGGCTCCTTGGCCTTGAGAGGGAGGGAGGGGAGGTATGGGTGGAGGGGAGGGGAGGGAAGGGGGAGAAGGAGGGGAGGGGGGAGGAGGAGGGAAGGAGATGGAAATTTTTAAATATAAAAAAAATAAATAAACCATGAGGAAAAAAAAGAAAAAAAAGAATATCAAATAAAAATATGAAAAATAAAAAAAATTTAAAAAAGACAAAAAAATTTCAAAGAAAACACAATAAAATACATAATCCAGACTCTCTGTGAATTTTCCATTTTTACGTGGCTTATTTTTACTCTATCACTTTACTTTTTTCTCTCTCTTTAAAGACTTTACCCTTTTTAAGGCATTAACTTTATTCTCTATATATTTATTTTTTCTCTCTCTCAAGCCTACGTATATTCATCCAACATTGTGAGCCATTTAAAGGCCTTCTATGTCTGAATCTTTCCTATTGTGAATCTGTAATTTTTTTACTATCCAGGAACACTTCTTAAAAGGTTAAGCACTTCTTAAAAACTTAAGTTGCGCCACGTAGTGGTAATAAGGTACCGCCTGTTTCCAGCCACGTCTAAACCTTAACTACGCTGTTATCATGGTAATTACAATAGATAGTTCCTGCCTGAGGTCAGCACAGTTCAGCATAGCAGAGCAGAGCCAGAACCACTCCTGCCTCAGTCATTTGGTGCCCCTGAGCCGCACACAGTTCCAGCTACACAGCAGTCCACATTGGAGCTGCACTCAGCAGTTTAATTCTGAGACTGAGTGTGCAGCACAGAAACTCTTTTCATCCAAGTTACAGCCAAATCTGATGCGCAGAGCACTGCACAGTCTGAAAACATCTCTCTGTAAGGTGGCAGGAATCTGCCATGCTTTCCCGCTGCCTAAGCCTGATTCCACCATCTGCACAGGTGCAGGCAGGGAGCAGTGAGCCATTGGCATGGTCTCAGAGTACTTTCTTTCGATCCCGAATGGGCACACAAACATCCAGTCCTATAAAAGCCATTGAAATGCTTTAAAGCCAGAGTTTGCACTGGCAGCACAGCCTCAGAAGCTGCATTTTAAAATGACTCAGCTTTTTCTCTGCCGCTATTGCCGAAACAGGAAATCTCTCTACGGCACGTCCTAGCAAACAGCAAAAAGCTGTGTTAAACTCTCTCTCTCTCCTTTATTTAAAGCCCTCTCAGGTTTTTAAGTGGATTTAGTCACCACGTTGGAGCCCAATCTGTAGAATGAGCAGTGGGGCTGCGTCCCGCCACCCGGCTAGCTTTACCCAAAATAATTACACGGAAACTGTATTCTTTTAAAACACTGCCTGGCCCATAAGATTCAGCCTCTTATTGGCTAATTCTCACATCTTCCTTTAACCCATATTTAGTAATCTGTGTAGCACCATGAGGTGTGGCTTACCAGGAGAGATCTTAACCTGCATCCATCTTGGAGAGGAGAAGCATGGCGACTCACTATGGAGACTGCCTGAAGCGTCTCCCCAACTCTACTTCCTTGTTCCCACAATTCTGTTCTGTCTACTCTGCCTACCTAATTTTCTGTCTCTTAAAGGGCCAAGGCAGTATCTTTATTAATAATGAAAGTAACACATAGACACTCCTCCATCAAGCAGAGACCAACATTGAGCCCCCAGATATGGCACCATTCTCTGGGGTGACAAGCTATCAATCTGATGATGTCAGGTTGACTACATTGAGCAAATTCTTTCTTAGTAAAGACAATTTGTTTTCAGTGGAATAGATACTTATTCTGGTTATGGATGTGCCTTTCCTGGACCTAATGTTTCTGCCAAAACCACCATCTGTGGACTTGCAGAATGTTTTATGCTTTCTGTGATGCAGTACATAGTATTGTTTCTAAGCAAGAAACACACTTCACTGCCATAGAAGTATGACAGTGAGCCCATAATTGTGGAATCCCGTGGTCTTACCATGTTCCCCATCATCCTGAAGCAGCTGGCCTCACAGAAAAATGGAGTGGACTTTTGAAGACACAGTTCCACTTCCAGTTAGGTGACAGTACATTGGAGGACTGAGACAGGGTTATCCATAAGGCAGTATATACTTTAAATCAGCATCCAATATGTGGCACAATTTCTCCCATAGCCATGATCCACAGGGCTAGGAATCAAGGGATGGATGGAAAAGGGATGTCACCCCTACTGACCCACTAGGAAAACTTTTGCTTCCTGTTCCTACAACCTTACATTCTGCTTGCCTAGATATTTTAGTTCCAGGAGGAGGAGCTCCTGCCAGGAGCCACAACAAATATTCCATTAAACTGGAAGCTAGCTTTCCCTTGATGACTTTGGGCTTCTGATCCCCCTAAATCAACAGGCTAAGAAATGAATAGCATTGTTAGGAGGGGTCCTTGATCCAGATTACCCTGGGGAAAACTTGATTGCTTCTCCATGATGAAAGTAAGAAAAATTATGCCTGGAGTGAAGGTGATCCTTTCGGGTATCTCTTGGCGCTGCCATATCCTCTTATTAAAGTCAGTGGGAAACTACAACAACTGAATCTACACAGGATGAAAAGGCACAGACCCATCAGAAATGAAGGTATGGGTCACTACTACAGGAAAAGAGCCAAAGCATGCTAAAATGCTTGCAGAGGGTAGAGGAAATACAGAATGGGTAGTAGAGGAAGGTAATTATATACCAGCCGAGACCATATAAATAGTTGCAGAAGTGAGAATTAAGGTTGACAGCATTTGAGTTGTGTTTTGTTAAGAATGTGTTTGTATGGATCTTTCTGTTTACTTTTCTTAGTTTCTTTAATGTGTGCTCTTAAATCAATTAAGAGAATATCAATGATTATCATATTTAAGTTTGAGATACTAATGGAATGTTTCTCAAGGGATATTGCCACCTATTCTAAATTTATAATACATTTGCTTTTGTATGAGGTAATAGTTATGCTAGGCATAATTATGACCTAGTTAAATATATAATGCAATTGCAATTGTTCCTGGGATAGACATATCATGTTTAGGCATATTTATTGTTTTAGTTTACAAATTGAGTATGACATAAGGAAATATGTTTGTGTGTCTAGGTGTTCTTCAATGGAGGGTGGGAAAGGCCATTGTGAGAAGTAATGGAAGTGAAACCTAGATTGTGTTGGAGATCCCAAGTTGTTGAAGATACCAGAGTTGTGGGATACACAATGGACATTAGTTGATCTCACAGCAGCAAATCCCAAAGAATACAAAACACACAAAATAACAGCACCAACAACAAAAACTAAAATAACTGGAGCTAGCAAACACTGGTCATTAAAGTCCCTTAAAATAACTGGACTCAACTCACTTATGAAAAGACACTGGCTTGCAGATTTAATACCAAAACAGAAATTATCCTTCTACTCCATACAAAAAAAACCCACAACCTGAAATACAGACATTGCCCCAGAGTAAAGGGTTAGGAAAAAAGTTTCCAATCTAATGGACCTAAGAAACAAGATATAGACCTCAAAGGAAAATTAATCAAAAGAGACAAAGAAAGACATTTCATATTAGTCACAATAAAAAGTAAATCTCAATACTGAACTTCTTTTTTTCTCATTTTTTTATTAAAGATTTCCATCTCCTCCCCTCCTCCCCCTTCCCTCCCCTCCCTTCCACCCATACCCCCACTCCACCCCTCTCCAAGACAAAGAGCCATCAGGGTTCCCTTCACTATGTTAAGTCCAAGGTCCTCCCAGCTCCCCCTAAGTCCAGGAAGGTGAGCAACCAAACTGACAAGGCTCACAGTGAGCCTGTCCATGCTGTAGAGTTCATGTTCATTGCCGTTGTCCTTGGTTTCTCAGTCCTCCTCCACCATCAGCCACATTCAGAGAGTCTGGTTTGGTCCCATGTTCCGTCAGTCCCATTCCAACTGGACTTGGTGGTCTCCCATTAGATCTGTCCCACCGTCTCAATGGGTAAACACACTCCTCACGGTCCTGACTTCCTTGCTCATGATCTCCCTCCTTTTGCTCCTCATCAGGACCTCGGGAGCTCAGTCCAGTGCTCCTATGTGGGGCTCTGTCATTTTCTTCATCCAATGCCAGGTGAAGGTTCTATGGTGATATGCAAGATATTCATGAGTATGGCAATAGGATCTGTACATTTCTGGCACCCTCTCCTCAGCTGCCCTGAACTTCTATATCCCAAATAAAAGGGCACTTTCCTCTGTAAAAGGAACACTTCTAAAACTTAAATCACCCATGAAACCCCACACACTAATAGTGGGAGACTTCAACACCACACTCTCACCACTGGAAAAGTCTTTCAGACAGAAAATAAACAGAGAAATAAGGGAACTAACAGATGTTATGGCTCAAATGAGATAACAAACATCTACAGATCATTTCATCCAAACATAAAAATTATACATACTTCTCAGCAACTCATGGCACTTTCTCAAAAACTGACCACATACTAGGTATCCAAACAAACAACAGATCTAAAAAAAAATTGGAATACCCTCATGTATTTTATCAGATCACCATGGCTTACAATTATAATTCAACAGCAATGCTAATTCCAGAAAGCCAGAAACACATGAAAAATAAACAATGCTCACCTGAAGCAACAATGGGTCAAGGAAGAAAAAAGAGAGAAATTAAAGGCTTCCTAAAAATCAATGAAAATGACCACACAACATATCCAAATTTATGGGATGTAATGAAAGCAGTATTAAGAGGAAAGTTTAAAGCACTGAATGCCTACATAAAGAAGCTGGAAAAAATTCCATGCTAATGAGTTAACAGAACATTTGAAACTCTAGAACAAAAAGTAACAAATTAAACCAGGAGGACTACATGGCAGGAAATAATCAAATTGAGAGCTGAAATCAATAAAATAGAAACAAAGAAAAGAATACAAAGAATCAATGAGACAAACACCAATTTTAGAATTTTTTTCTAGTTCTGTGAAGAATGTTACTGAAAGTCACATGAAGACTACATGAAATCTGTAAATCATTTTCAATAATACACATTTTCTCAAGATTAGTTCTGTTGGTTTATGAACATCTTTATATCTTCTAGAGTCTTCAATTTCTTCCTTCAGTGGTTAAAATTTTTATTGTACAGTTTTTTTTACCTCTAGCTAGGTTTATTCTAACTCTTGTTTTTAAAGGCTATTGTTAGCAAGCATATCTTTCGGTTAAGTGATTAAACAAATACAAACAGTAATATATAATTAATAAGCAAGGTTTGAAAAGGTATTGTATTTATAAAAAGGAGAAGCTAAGAAAAAAATCCTCCCTTCTTGCTCCCCTCTTCGGGTTCATAACACCTCCAGCTCAGCCTGATGGGGCACTGGGACCTGATAGGGAGTGCAACCGGTGGGCAGGAATGTCTTTGTTGCATTAGCCTCCCTGCTGAAAGGTAGGCCCTTTGTCTGCAAGCTCCTTGGCAAGCAAAGACACCTGATCACAACACCAGAAGATATATCTGGGAGGCAAGCAAGGACACCTGACCCCGCAAAAGAAGATCCATAGAGGAGCATTTGGGAAAAGAGATGGGCAGGCACAAATGCAAGAATTCCTCCAACAATCTGAAAAACAACATGAAATCACCAGAACCCAGCAATCTTACAACAGGAGGATTTGAACACCTCAATCAAGAAGAAGAAGAAAACCTTGACTTTTTGAAAGTGATAGAGGCCCTTAAACAGGAGGTGAAAAACTCCCTTAAAGAAATGGATGAGAAGAATAACAAATAGTTTGAAGAATTGAGTAAATTCGTAAATGATATCCTAGGAAACGAAGGAAAAACAATCAAACAGATAATGGAAATAGTTTAAGACTTGAAAACTGAAATGGAGGCAAGGAAGAAAACACAAACCAAGGGCCGGCTGGATATGGAAAATCTAGGTAAACGAATAGAGACTTCAGAAATAAGCATAACCAACAGAATACAAGAGATAGAAGAAAGAATCTGATTCTGAAGATACCATAGAGAAAATAAATGCATTGATCAAAGAAATCAGCAAATCAAAAAATTCTCATCACAAAACATCCAGGAAATCTGGGACACAATAAAAAGAGCAAGCCTAAGAATAATAGGGGTAGAAGAAGGAGAAGAAGTACAGCTCAATGGTCCAGAAAATATATTTAATAAAATTATAGAAGAAAACGTTCCCAACCTAAAGAAAGATATTCCTATGAAGGTTCAAGAAGCATACAGAACACCAAATAGACTGGATCAAAAAAAAACATCCCCTCACCATATAATAGTCAAAACATAAAACATACAGAATAAAGAAAGAATATTAAGAGCTGCAAAGGAAAAAGGTCAAGTTACTTATAAAGGTAAACATACCCAACTTACACCTGATTTCTCTATGGAAACCATGAAAGCCAGAAGGTCCTGGATAGATGTACTGCAGAAACTAAGAGACCATGGATGCAAGCCCAGACTACTATACCCAGCAAAGCTTTTGTTCACCATCAATGGAGAAAACAAAATTTTCCAGGATAAAAACAAATTTAAAAAATGCGTAGCCACAAATCCAGTCATACAGAAAGTAATAGAAGGAAAATCACAAACCAAGGAGTCCGACAATGCCCACAATAACTCAGACATCTAGCGACCCTTCACCAGCACATCTCAAAGAAGGGAGACACAGAATCTCTTATACCAAAAAAAAATGACGACCGGAGTTAACAACCACTGATCATTAATATCACTTAATATCAATGGATTCAATTCACCTATAAAAAGGCACAGGCTAAGAGATTGGATACGAAAACAGGATCCAACATTCTGCTGTTTACAAGAAACACACCTCAACCACAAAGACAGACATCTACTCAGAGTAAAGGGTTGGGAAAAGGTCTATCAAGCAAATGGACCTAAGAAACAAGCGGGTGTGGCCATACTAATTTCTAACAAAGTTGACTTCAAACTAAAATCAATCAGAAGAGATGGAAAGGGACACTTTATACTCATAACAGGAAAAATTCTTCAGATTGAAGTCTCAATCCTGAATATCTATGCCCCTAATATAAAAGCACCCAGATATGTAAAAGAAACATTACTAGAACTCAAGGCAGCCATCAAACCACACACATTAATAATAGGAGACTTCAACACTCCTCTCTCACCAATGGACAGGTCAATCAGACAGAAACCTAACAGAGAATTTAAAAAAATTAATGGAGGTAAAGAACCAAATGGACTTAACAGACATCTATGGAACATTAGGAAAGAATATACCTTCTCTGTGGCTCATGGAACTGATGTGGGAGGGTCTTCTATTTGAGTTGATTGCATTGGTTAATACAGAAACTGCCTGGCTCATTTGATTGGCCAGCTCTTAGGTGGGCGGAGTAGACAGAACAGAATGCTGGGAAGGGAAGTTAATAAATCGCCATGCCTCACCTCTCTGGGCCAGACTGCCTTGCCTCTCCTCAGGGAGACTGACGCAATGAAGCTCCTGCCCAAGATGGACATACGCTAGAAGCTTCCCGGTAAGGCACCACTTCATGGTGCTACACAGATTATTAGATATGGGTTAATCAAGATGCGAGTAAGAGGCTGAAACTAATGGGCCAAGCAGTGTCTAAAATAATACAGTTTCTGTGTGATTATTTCGGGACATAAACTAGCCAGGCAACTGGGAGCTAGGTGGGACGAAAAGCAGGCCTGCCCACAGCTCATCACTACAGAATGGCGCCCAACGTGGATAACTGAATCCACAGAAAGCTTGAGAAAGCTTGGGAACGAGTAGAGTAAAGCATCTTTTCTTAGTAGCAGCAATTTCTTGGGTCTGCTCTGCCTGCTAGAGGCTAGCAAGCACTCTCATCTAAGAGAGGCTTCCTGACTCAGCTTTAGCTGCAAAACCCTGCAGCTCTTTTAAGAGGTCCTGCTATGAAACACTTAAATGGTGTTGATGAAAATTAACTGCGTGCTTTTGGGTTTTCAGCAGTACCAGGAAAAAAGCTGCGCCATTGTAAAATGCCGGCTTTCTGGGCCATCCTGCCAAGGCAAACGCTGACTCTTTCAAGCAAGCGATCCTGACTTTTGATTGTTGTTTAACACTATTGCAGCTTGCTTGCTGGCAGGGACCTTGAAATGCCACAGAGTTGTGGTAATAAAAATGGCTCTAGCAAGTACCTCTGCCATGAGGCTGGAAAGCTAAGGAATGGGAAGGATCTAGCTGGGAAAGCCGTGGCTTGAATCCTACCCATATTGCTCAGTAATTTAAAGGTTCATGTGGTCAGAAAAAGAGAGAGATACAGTAAAGAGAGATTCAAAAACAAAAAGGATCTCTAAATGATTTACAGTGTGTTAAAAATATATGCAGACTAAAGGTTAAAGTTCTTAAAAGTAAAAAAGAAAAAGAGAGTATTTTGGGTGTAGTGGTACACACCTTTAATCCCAACACTTGGGAGGCAGAGGTAGATTGACCTCTGTGACTTCAAGGTGTGGCAGAACACAACTTTAGTCCCAATGCCTGGGAGGCAGAGACAGGAGGACCTCTGAGTTCAAGGACAGCCTGGTCTACAAAGTTATTCCAGGACAAAGATATGCAGAGAACCTGTCTCAAAAAAATAAAAGTAAAAATAAAAGAAATAGAGGTTAAAGTAAAGCCATATAAAGATGGAAAATACACAGAAAATCTTGATACTGTATGCTATTCTGTTCTCTTTGAATTGTTTGAATCCTAAGGAAGGAACAACAGCTGCTAAAAGATATTTGTTTATAAATGCTGCTAAGCTTTTCCAGAATAGATATTTTGAAAATACTTTGACTTCAGAATTTGGATCTAAGGATATGATACTTTGGAAAAGGGATTCTCCTTTTGTTTTTACAGAAAATGAGACCATGTGGATTTCTTCTATCCCAATGTGATATGATAGACCACGCCCTCCTGAAAGGTTGCTGTGAACAACTTCAGAAAATTACTTTACCCAACTGATGACTGAGATGGACCTGGCACACAGGTTACAGCATGAAAGATTTGATTAACAGCGTTCCCATTCAGCAGGAAGCAGTTTGGAGAGAAATAACTATGTCTATATTCCCAGATATTGTTTATAAATGTTCTTTTACATTTAAAGGGGAAATGATACAGATATGAATAATTTACATTGATATAAATTTTACTCTATTGATATAAATTTAAGGTCAATTTTGTAATATGTATATGTATTTCTGATACTGATTAAGGTAATGTGATTGCATAGCTCATTTTAAAAATGTAATGTATAATTAAGAAATATGGGTTGTTAATGAATAATCATTGATAATAGTAAAGCTTATAGTCATGTTAGATTTTCTAGATTATACAGATATATTTCAGATAGATAGGCATTCCTAATATCTTTCATAGACTACAGAATATGACATTTAAATGTTTTAATACTTAGGGTTTTTCATGACAATGAGACATGTCTGCTCCTGGCAGCACCAGCTACTTCAAGAGGAAGATGGGCATCGAAGAGGCTCCTTATGGAGTTTGATAGCCATTTGGGCAAGAAACTGCTCTTGCCTGGACTGATGCATAGGCTGGACACAAAGAACCCGCAGAGCGAGGACTGCTGAACTTGCCTAAAGGTGAGATGGTCTTTTGGGATTCCTGATTCATGAAAGAGTCTGCGAGACATTCTGCAGGACACAGCAGATAGTGACTGAACTGTCTTTGAAATTTCCTGCTTCATGGAAAAGTCTGGTGGATACTATGGGCCTGTAGGCCGAAGGTGGATGCCCCTACGATACAGAAGAACTTTGGGTGACTGTCCAGGCAGTGAAATGTCTCTGTGATTTCTAGAGTTTTGTAAGTTGCTTATTTCTTGTTTACTTAAGTAATATTATATCCTTCTGGAGTCTTAGATGGAGTTGAAGAATAGATAGATAGTTATAGTTTTCCTTACTTATGATAAAAAATAAAGTAGATATAAATATTGTAACTATAATTCTTACTTGGTAACTGTTTTGTTATATGTAAGTCTGCTATGTTAAAATTAAAGCCTTCTTTTTTGTTTAAATAGAAAAAAGGGAAATGATGTGGGAGGGTCTTCTGTTTGAGTTGATTTCATTGGTTAATACAGAAACTGCCTGGCTCATTTGATTGGCCAGCCCTTAGGTGGGCGGAGTAGACAGAACAGAATGCTGGGAAGGGAAGTTAATAAATCACCATGCCTCGCCTCTCTGGGCCAGACTGCCGTGCCTCTCCTCAGGGAGACAGATGCCATGAAGCCAGCCACCAGGTCAGATGTGCTGAATCTTTCCCAGTAAGACACCACTCGTGGTGTTAAACAGTTATTAGATATGGGTTAATCAAGATGTGAGTAAGAGGCTGAAACTAATGGGCCAGGCAGTGTTTAAATGAATATAGTTTGTGTGTTGTTATTTCAGGGCACAAGCTAGCCAAGAGGCCAAGAGCCAGGTGGAAGGAGTACAACCTGCTGCTTATCACTACAATGGAACCTTTTCAAAAATTGACCATATACTCGGTAACAAAGCAAACTTCCACAGTTACAAAAAAAATTAGTAACCACCTGTGTCTTATCGGATCACCAGGTATTAAAATTAAAATTCAACAACAATGCTACCCCCAGAAAGCTTACAAACTCATGGAAACTGAACAGTCAACTACTAAACCACCCCTGGGACAGGGAAGAAATAAAGAAATTAAAGTCTTTCTTGAATTTAATGAAAAAAAAAAAGACACAACATAATCAAACCTATGGGACACAATGAAAGCAGTGCTAAGAGGAAAGTTCATAGCACTAATTGCCCAAATAAAGAAAATGGAGAAAGAACACATTAGAGACTTAACAGCACACCCAAAAGCTCTAGAAAAAAGAAGCAGAAGACTGGAAATAATCAAACTGAGGACAGAAATCAACAAAATAGAAACACAGAAAACAATGCAAAGAATCAATGAAACAAAAAGCTGGTTCTTGGAGAAAATCAACAAGATTGACAAACACCTAGCCAAACTAATCAAATGGCAGATAGAAAACAAGCAAATTAATAAGATCAGAAATGAAAAGGGGGACATAAGCCCAGACACAAAGGAAATTCAGAGAATCATTAGATCTTACTACAAAAGCCTGTATGCCACAAAATTGGAAAATGTAAAAGAAATGGACATTTTTTTAGATAAGTACCATATACCAAAGTTAAACCAGGACCAGGTGAACAATCTAAATAGTCCTGTAAGTCGCAAAGAATTAGAACTGTTATCAAAAACCTCCCTACCAAAAAGAGCCCAGGACAAGATGGTTTCAATGCAGAATTCTACCAGAACTTCCAAGAAGACCTAATACCTATACTCCTTAAGGTATTTCACAATATAGAAACAGAAGAGTCATTGCCAAATTCCTTTTATAAAGCTACAGTTACCCTGATACCTAAACCACACAAAGACTCAAACAAGGAAGAGAATTACAGGCCAATCTCACTCATGAACATTGACACAAAAATTATCAATAAAATACTGGCAAACCGAATCCAAGAACACATTAGAAAAATTATCCACTACAATCAAGTTGGCTTCATCCCAGAGATGCAGGACTGGTTCAACATATGAAAATCTATCAAGTGCTCGCTTCGGCAGCACATATACTAAAATTGGAACGATACAGAGAAGATTAGCATGGCCCCTGCGCAAGGATGACACTCAAATTCGTGAAGCGTTCCATATTTTTTATAGAGGAAATAAATTCACAGATTAAAGAACTAAACAAATCTAACAAATTCTTAACACAAAACATTCAGGAAATCTGGGACACCATGAAAAGACCAAACCTAAGAATAATTGGGGTAGAAGAAGGAGAAGAACTACAACTCAAAGGCCCAGAAAACATATTCAACAAAATTATAGAAGAAAACTTCCCCAACCTAAAGAAGTATGTTCCTATGAAGGTACAAGAAGCCTACAGAACACCAAATAGACTGGATCAAAAGAAAGCATCCCCACGCCATATAATAATCAAAACACAAAACATACAGAATAAAGAACAGATATTAAGAGCTGCAAAGGAAAAAGGTCAAGTAACATATAAAGGGAAACCTATCAGAATTACACCTGATTTCTCAATGGAAACCATGAAAGCCAGAAGAGCTTGGATAGATGTGCTACAGACACTTAGGGAACATGGATGCAAGCCTAGACTATTATACCCAGCAAAGCTTGCATTCACCATTGATGGAGAAAACAAGATATTCCAGGACAAAAACAGATTTAAACAATACGCAGCCACAAATCCAGCCTTGCAGAAAGTAATAGAAGGAAAATCACAAACCAAGGAATCCAACAACGCCGACAATAACTCAGGCATCTAGCGACCCTTCACCAGCACAACTAGAAGAAGGGAAACACACAAACTCTACTACTAAAGATGACTGAAGTTAACAACCACTGGTCATTAATATCACTTAATATCAATGGACTCAATTCACCTATAAAAAGGCACAGGCTAAGAGACTGGATACGAAAACAGAATCCAACATTTTGCTGTTTACAAGAAACACACCTCAACCACAAAGACAGACATCTACTCAGAGTAAAGGGTTGGGAAAAGGTTTATCAAGCAAATGGCCCTAAGAAACAAGCGGGTGTGGCCATACTAATTTCTAACAAAGTTGACTTCAAACTAAAATCAATCAGAAGAGATGGAAAGGGACACTTTATACTCATAACAGGAAAAATCCATCAGAATGAAGTCTCAATCCTGAATATCTATGCCCCTAATATAAAAGCTCCCACTTATGTAAAAGAAACACTTCTAGAACTCAAGGCAGCCATCAAACCACACACACTAATAGTTGGAGACTTCAACACTCCTCTCTCACCAATGGACAGGTCAATCAGACAGAAACCTAACAGAGAATTGAAAGACTTAATGGAGGTAATGAACCAAATGGACTTAACAGACATCTATAGAACATTCCACCCAAATAGGAAAGAATATACCTTCTTCTCTGCGGCTCATGGAACCTTTTCGAAAATTGACCATATACTTGGTAACAAAGCAAACTTCCACAGCTACAAAAAAATATTAGTAACCACCTGTGTCTTATCGGATCACCATGGATTAAAATTAGAATTCAACAACAATGCTACCCCCAGAAAACCCACAAACTCATGGAAACTGAACAGTCAACTACTGACCCACACCTGGGTCAAGGAAGAAATAAAGAAAGAAATTAAAGTCTTTCTTGAATTTAATGAAAACAAAGACACAACATACTCAAACCTATGGGACACAATGAAAGCAGTGCTGAGAGGAAAGTTCATAGCACTAGGTGCCCACTTAAAGAAAACGGAGAAAGCGCTCATTGGTGACTTAACAGCACACCTGAAAGCTCTGGAAAAAAAAGAAGCAGACTCTCCTAGGAGAAGTAGAAGACTGGAAATAATCAAATTGAGGGCAGAAATCAACAAAATAGAAACACAGAAAACAATCCAAAGAATCAATGAAACAAGAAGCTGGTTCTTGGAGAAAATCAACAAGATTGACAAACCCTTAGCCAAACTAATCAAACGGCAGAGGGAGAACACGCAAATTAACAAGATCAGAAATGAAAAGGGGGACATAACCACAGACACAGAGGAAATTCAGAAAATCATTAGATCTTACTACAAAAGCCTGTATGCCACAAAATTGGAAAATGTAAAAGAAATGGACAGTTTTTTAGATAAATACCATATACCAAAGTTAAACCAGGACCAGGTAAATGCTCTAAATCGTCCTGTTAGTCGCGAAGAATTAGAAACTGTTATCAGAAACCTCCCTACCAAAAAGAGCCCAGGACCAGATGGTTTCAATGCGGAATTCTACCAGAACTTCCAAGAAGACCTAATACCTATACTCCTTAAGGTATTTCATAATATAGAAACACAAGAGTCACTGCCAAATTCCTTCTATGAAGCTACAGTTACCCTGATACCTAAACCACACAAAGACTCAACCAAGAAAGAGAATTACAGGCCAATCTCACTCATGAACATGGACGCAAAAATTCTCAATAAAATACTGGCAAACCGAATCCAAGAACACATTAGAAAAATTATCCATTACGATCAAGTAGGCTTCATCCCAGAGATGCAGGGCTGGTTCAACATACGAAAATCTATTAATGTAATCCATCATATAAACAAACTGAAGGAAAAAAACCATATGGTCATCTCATTAGATGCTGAAAAAGCATTTGACAAAATTCAGCACCCTTTTATGATAAAGGTCTTGGAGAGATTAGGGATACAAGGGTCATTCCTAAATATAATAAAAGCTATTTACAGCAAGCCGACAGCTAACATCAAATTAAACGGAGAGAAACTCAAGGCTATCCCACTAAATTCAGGAACACGACAAGGCTGTCCACTCTCTCCTTATCTCTTCAATATAGTGCTTGAAGTTCTAGCAATAGCAATAAGACAACATAAGGGAATCAAGGGGATTCAATTTGGAAAGGAAGAAGTTAAACTTTCATTATTTGCAGATGATATGATAGTATACATAAGCGACCCCAAAAACTCCACCAAAGAACTCCTACAGCTGATAAACTCCTTCAGTAACGTGGCAGGATACAAGATCAACTCCAAAAAATCAGTCGCCCTCCTATACACAAAGGATAAGGAAGCAGAGAGGGAAATCAGAGAAGTATCACCTTTCATAATAGCCACAAATAGCATAAGATATCTGGGAGTATCGCTAACCAAGGAAGTGAAGGATTTATTTGACAAGAACTATAAGTCTTTGAAGAAAGAAATTGAAGAGGATACCAGAAAATGGAAGGATCTCCCCTGCTCGTGGATTGGGAGGATCAACATAGTAAAAATGGCAATTCTACCAAAAGCAATCTATAGATTCAATGCAATCCCAATCAAGGTCCCATTAAAATTCTTCACAGAGATTGAGAGGACAATAATCAACTTTATATGGAAAAACAAGAAACCCAGGATAGCCAAAAAAATCTTATACAATAAAGGTTCTTCTGGAGGCATTACCATCCCTGACTTCAAACTCTATTACAAAGCTACAGTATTGAAAACGGCTTGGTATTGGCATAAGAACAGAGAAGTTGACCAATGGAATCGTATAGAAGACCCGGATCTTAAACCACAAACCTATGAACACCTGATTTTTGATAAAGGAGCCAAAAGTACACAATGGAAGAAAGAGGGCATCTTCAACAAATGGTGCTGGCATAACTGGATGTCAACCTGTAGAAGAATGAAAGTAGATCCATATCTATCACCATGCACAAAACTCAAGTCCAAATGGATTAAAGACCTCAATATTAAGTTGAACACATTGAGCTTGATAGAGGAGAAAGTGGGAAGTACTCTACAACAAATGGGCACAGGGAACCGTTTCCTATGCATAACCCCAGCTGCACAGACTTTAAGGGCAACATTGAATAAATGGGACCTCCTGAAGTTGAGCAGCTTCTGTAAAGCAAAGGACACTGTCACTAAGACACAAAGGCAGCCTACTGACTGGGAAAAGATCTTCACCAACCCTGCAACTGACAAAGGTCTGATCTCTAAAATATATAAGGAACTCAAGAGACTAGACGGTAAAAAGCCAATTAACCCAATTAAAAAATGGGGTGCTGAACTGAACAGAGAATTCTCAACAGAAGAAGTTCGAATGGCCAAAAGACACTTAAGGTCATGCTCAACCTCCCTAGCTATCAGGGAAATGCAAATCAAAACAACTTTGAGATATCATCTTACACCTGTCAGATTGGCTAAAATCCAAAACACCAATAATAACCTTTGCTGGAGAGGTTGTGGGGTAAGGGGCACACTCATCCATTGCTGGTGGGAATGCAAACTTGTGCAACCACTTTGGAAAGCAGTCTGGCGGTTTCTCAGGAAATTCGGGATCAACCTACCCCAGGACCCAGCAATTCCACTATTGGGAATCTACCCAAGAGATGCCCAATCATACAACAAAAGCATATGCTCATCTATGTTCATAGCAGCATTATTTGTAATAGCCAGATCCTGGAGACAGCCTAGATGCCCTTCAGTGGAAGAATGGATGAAGAAACTGTGGAATATATACATGCTAGAATACTACTCAGCGGTAAAAAACAATGACATCTTGAATTTTGCAGGCAAATGGATGGAAATAGAAAACACTATTCTGAGTGAGGTAACCCAGACCCATAAAGATGAACATGGGATATACTCACTCATATTCGGTTTCTAGCCATAATTAAAGGACATCGAGCCTATAAATTTGGGATCCTTGAGAAGATAATAAGAAGGTGAACTCCCAAAAAAAGATATACTAATCCTCCTGGATATTGGAAGTAGACACGATCGCCAGGCAAAATTGGGAACTTGAGGGTTGGGCAAGACTGGGCCAAGGGAAGATGGGGAGAGAAAAGTGTGAAGGGGAGAGCGGGGGGAGCTCGGAGGAATGGGGTGCTTGGGATATAGGAAGGGTGGATATGAGAGCAGGGAAGCATATATCTTAATTTAAGGAGCTACCTGAGGGTTGTCAAGAGACTTGACCCTAGAGGGGTTCCCAGGTTTCCAGGGAGACGCCCCCAGTTAGTTCCTTGGGCAGCTGAGGAGAGGGAGCCTGAAAAGGCCAGTTCCTATAGCCATACTGATGGATTTCTTGCATATCACCATAGAACCTCCACCTGACGATAGACGAAGAAAATGACAGAGCCCCACCTTGGAGCACCGGACTGAGCTCCCAAGGTCCTGATGAGGAGCAGAAGGAGAGAGAACATGAGAAAGAAAGTCAGGACCGTGAGGGAACCTCCAGCTGGCGTCAGATGGGGAAGGTGACTGAGCCCCACATTGGAGCACTGGACTGAGCTCCCAAGGTCCCGATGAGGAGCAGAAGGAGCGAAAACATGAGGGAGAAAGTCAGGAACGAGAGGGGTGCGTTCACTCATGGAAACGGTGGGACAGAACTAATGGGAGATCACCAACTCCAGTTGGAATGGGACTGATGGATCATGCGACCAAACCCGGCTCTCTGACTGTGGCCAACAGCGGAGGCTGACTGAGAAGCAAAGGACAATGGCGCTGGGCTCTGATTGTTCTTCATGGACGGGCTCTGTGGGAGCCTTCTCAGCTTGGTCGATCACCTTCCTGGACCTGGGGGGAGTTGGGAGGACCTTGGTCTTAGCATAGAGTGGGGAACCCTGATGGCTCCTTGGCCTTGAGAGGGAGGGAGGGGAGGTATGGGTGGAGGGGAGGGGAGGGAAGGGGGAGAAGGAGGGGAGGGAAGGGGTAGGAGGAGGGGAGGGAGGGGGAGGAGGAGGGAAGGAGATGGAAATTTTTAAATATAAAAAAAAAATAAACCATGAGAGAAAAAAAAAAAAAAAAAAGAAAATCTATCAATGTAATAAGCAAAGGACACTGTCACTAATACACAAAGGCAGCCTACTGACTGGGAAAAGATCTTCACCAACCCTGCAACAGACAAAGGTCTGATCTCCAAAATATATAAAGAACTCAAGAGACTAGACTTTAAAATGCTAATTAACCCAATTAAAAAATGGGGCACTGAACTGAACAGGGAATTCTCAACAAAAGAAGTTTGAATGGCCAAAAGACACTTAAGGGCATGCTCAACCTCCTTAGAAATCAGGGAAATGCAAATCAAAACAACCTTGAGATACCATCTTAACACCTGTCAGAATGTCTAAAATAAAAAACACTAATGATAGCCTTTGTTGGAGAGCATATGGAGTAAAGGGTACACTCATCCATTTCTGGTGGGAATGCAAACTTGTGCAACCACTTTGGAAATCAGTGTGGCGGTTTCTCAGGAAATTCGGGATCAACCTACCCCAGGACCCAGCAATTCCACTCTTGGGAATATACCCGAGAGATGCCCTATCATATTACAAAAGCATTTGTTCAACTATGTTCATAGCAGCATTATTTGTAATAGCCAGAACCTGGAAACAACCTAGATGCCCTTCAGTGGAAGAATGGATGAAGAAAGTGTGGAATATATACATATTAGAGTACTACTCGGTGGTAAAAAACAATGACATCTTGAATTTTGCATGCAAATGGATGGAAATAGAAAACACCATCCTGAGTGAAGTAACCCAGGCCCAAAAAGATGAACATGAGATGTACTCACTCATAATTGGTTTCTAGCCATAAATAAAGGATTCGAGCCTATAATTCGTGATCCTAGAGAAGCTAAATAAGAAGGTGAATCCAAAGAAAAACAAGTAGTTATCCTCCTGGATATTGGAAGTAGACAAGATTGCTGGGCAAAAATTGGGAACTTGGGGGTGGGGTGGGATGGGGGTAATGGGGGATGGGGAGAGAAAAGTGTGAAGGGGAGGATGGGGAGAGCTTGGGGGAATGGGATGGTTGGGATATAGGAAGGGTGGATGTGGGAACAGGGAAATATATATCTTAATTAAGGGAGCCATTCTAGGGTTGGCAGAGACTTGACTCTAGAGGGGTTCCCAGGTGTCCAGGAAGATGCCCCCAGCTAGTTCCTTGGGCAATTGAGGAGAGGGAGCCTGAAAGGGCCAGATCCTATTACCATACTGATGAATATCTTGCATATCACCATAGAACCTTTATCTGGCGATGGATGGAGATGGAGACAGAGCCCCACATTCGAGCACTGGACTGAGCTCCCCAGGTCCAAATGAGGAGCAAAAGGAGGGAGATCATGAGCAAGGAAGTCAGGACCATGAGGGGTGCACCCACCCACCGAGATCATGGGTTGATCTAATCGGAGCTCACCAAGGCCAGCTGGACAGGGACTGAAAAAGCACAGGATAAAACCGGACTCCCTGAACATGGCAGACAGTGACTGCAGCTGAGAAGCCAAGGACAATAGCACTGGATTTTGATCCTACTACATATACTGGCTTTGGGGAGGCCTAGCCTGTTTGGATGCTCACCTTCGTAGACCTGGATGGAGCCAGGAGGACCTTGGACTTTTCACAGGGCAAGGAACCCTTACTGCTCTTTGGACAGGAGAGTGAGGGGGAGAATAGTTGGGGAGGGGGAGGTAAATGGGAGGCGGGTGATGGAGGATTCTCATTGGCTAACAAACAAACTGACTTGGCTTTTTATAGGGCAAAATTTAGATAGGTGGAGTAGACAGAACAGGAAAAAGGAAGTGAGGTAGATGGCTCAGACAATTGCCTCTCCTCTTCTCTGGGACAGACTGCCTTGCCTCTCCTCAGGGAGAGAGATGCCATGAAGCCAGCCGCCAGGTCAGACATGCTGAATATTTCCCGGTAAGACACCGCTCGTGGTGTTTACATAGATTATTAGATATGGCTTAGTCAAGATGTGAGTAAGAGGCTGAAACTAATGAGCCAGGCAGTGTTTAAAAGAATACAGTTCCGTGTTATTTCGGGTGTAAAGCTGGCCATGCGGGAGCCGAGCGGGATGAAAAGCAGGCCTGCCCACAGCTCACTACAGGCAGGGAGGAGGCAGAAATTTAAAAAAAAATCCTCCTAGAAATTGGAAGCAGACAGGATCACCAGGCAATAGTTGGGAGCATAGGGGTGGGGACAAGGGTATAGGGAAGGGGGGGACAGGGAGACAGAGGGGAGAAGGGGAGGGGTTGGGTAGAGTGGGATGGTTGGTAAGGGTATGGGAACAGGGAAGGAGATATCTTAATTAAGGGAGCCATTTTGGAGTTGGCAAGAGGCTTGGCTCTGGATGGGTTCTCAGGAGTCCACAGGGATGACCCCAGCTAGAACCCTGGGTAGTGGAGGAGAGGTTGCCTGAAATGGCCTTGTCCCATAGTCAGACTGATGACTATCTTGAATATTACCATAGGACCTTCATCTGGTGATTGATGGAGATAGAGACAGAGACCCACATCAGAGCACTGGACTGCGCTCCCAAGGTCCAGTTGAAGAGCGGAAGGCGGGAGAATATGAGCAAGGAAGTCAGGACCACAAGGGGTTGGTTCACCCATTGAGACAGTGTGCCTGACCTAATGGGAGCTCACCAACTCCAGCTGGACTGGAAGGAACATGGGATCAAACTGGATCCTCTGAGTTTGGTTGACAATTGGGCAGACTGAGGGTCAAAGATAATGGCACTAAGATTGTCTCTACTGCATGTACCAGATTTTGGAATCCTATTTTCTTTGGATGCATACCTTCCTAAGCCTGGATGTAGAGGGGAAGGGCCTTGAACTTTTCACAGGTCAGGGTACCTTGCTTCTCTTAGGTCTGGAGGGGATTGGGGGAGGGTGTGGGGGGGAGCAGAAGGGAAGTGGGAGGAGGGGAGGAAGTGGGAATTTTGATTGGTATTATTTATACAGTAATAAAAAAGAAATATATAAAAATATTTAAAAAATAAATCTGCCACATTAATGTAATGAAAGAACATACATGAAACCAAGTGTCCAAGAAAGCACTTGTTAAAATTTAGCATTCAACCATTATAAACCTTTTTAAAGATTTCAATAAAGATCTTACCACACCTGATAAAAGCCAGCCTCAAATAACAAAACAAAACCCTACACCTTATACAGTTTGTTTAAATGAAATGGCCTCTAAAGACTCATTTATTTGAATACTTGATTTCAAGTTGGTGGAACTGTTTTTGAAAAATTAGTAGGAGTGGGCTTGTTAAAGGAAGTCTGTCACCAGTGGTGGACTTTGAAAAGTCATACTATTACCAGTTAGCTTTTAGTCTCATGCTTGCAGATCAGATGTGAGTTCTTAGCTACTACTCTAGTGCCATGCCTGCCTGCCTGCTGCCATGTTCCCTGCTATGATGGTCATGGAACCATGAGTCCCAACTTAAATGCTTTCTTTTATTAGAAAAAATCCTCAATTATCCTGGTCATAGGTGTCCATGGCAATTGAAAGTAACAAAGACACCTCATATCACATATTTAATAGTGAATGGATATTTTTTACTCTGAATATCAAAAATAAGACAAATATGCCCATGCTTATGACAGCTATTCAACATGAAACTAAAGATTTTAGTAAACAAAGGAAAAGGAATTAAAAGCACATATTTGAAAAGGAAATATGGTAGTTTGCATGTAATTGGTCACCAAAATTTCATAGCAAGTGCCACTAAGAGGAGGTGTGGCTTTGTTGGAGTGGGTATTGCTTTGTTGGAAAAAGTATGACACTGGGAGAAGGGTTTGAGGTTTCCTATGCTCAGGATACAAACCAGTGTCTAAGTCGACTTCCAGTTGCCTGCAAGATGTAGGACTCTCAACTACTACTCCAGCACCACGTTTGCTTGCACAGTGCCATTCTCCTCGCCATGATGATAATAGACTAAAAACTATAAACAAACCACCCTAATTAATGTTTTCTTTGAAAGAGGTTGCCATGGTCATGGTGTCTCCTCACTTCAATAAAAACTCTTAACTATGCTAAAATTGTACTAATCTTATGTGAAAATATAAAAAAATATACAAGTAAATGAACAAAAATCAGTTCTTGATGGCTTATACTAGCCAAAGCAATCTGATGTTTTTAATTTGGAAACATTTGGCTGGTGATATATCTCAGTTCATGAAGTGCTTGCTGGTTCCCAACCTGCATAAACCAGTTGTGGTAATCCATGCTTTTAATCCCTGAACTCAGGAGGAGAAGGCAGAAGGATCAGGAGTTCAAGGTTAACTTCTCCTACACAGCAACTTTGAGTCAAGCCTTAGCTACAAGAAAACTGATCTCAAAAAACAAAAAAGCCCGAAACATTATTTATATTAACAGTGAACAAACAAAAAATAAAATTAAATCAATAACATTCACAACAGTATATAAAAGATTAAAAACTTACAGATAAATTTCAATAAAGGTACAAAATACTTCTACATTAAAAACTGTGAAAGTGTAGAGAAAAGTTACAGATCTAAAACAAGAAAATTATGTTGTTTGTAGAAAATTAAATATTAATGTCAAGTCTCTTACATTCTCTATAAAATGAATTCCAAAATAAAAATCCAATAGGCTTTATGTAAAAACTAAGACTGGATAAGAATCCTAACACTCAGGAGAACCTCTGAGTTCAAGGCCATCTGATCTATACAGCAAGTTCCAGGACAACCAGGCTGTCTCAAAAAATTTATGTGGAAATGCAAAATTATTTTAAAATAGCAGGCTGAAGAACTTATACAAGCTTGTTTGAAGATTTAACTATAAAACCTAAAGTAATATGAATAGTATAAATTTTCCAAAAGGACAATGTTTTAACTACATTTTCTATATTATTAATACTCTGGCAACTAAGGCTTACATGATCCTGTAGAGACTGTCTTTCCCAGGGTTAGCTAATTTCTAGAAAGAGCAAAAGACTCACTAATCAGCAGGCCTTTCATCCAAAACCAATATGATGCCCAAACTCACATCAGCCTCCTTTATTGGCCTCTCAGGGTGGTCCACTATTCTCCCAAACCTTATCTTCTCATAACCAAAGTACCAAGAAATTAGGGACACAGCTTATATCCTGGAACCTAATTAAGTTATTTATTTATTATTTATTTATTTATCAATTTATTTTTTCCATTCAAAAATTTACACTTCATCTTCTCCTCCCATTCCCCTCCCCACTCCCCCACTCACCCTCCTCCCTCACCCTCTCTCCTTAAGAGAGGGCAGGGAACCCTGCCCTGTGGGAAGTCTAAGGCCCTCCCCCCTACATCCAGGCCTAGGAAGCTTTGCATCCAAATAGATTAGGGTCTCAAAAAGCCATTACATGCAGTAGAAACAAGTTATTTCAACAAGCTGTGCTAATTAGTTTTTGTCTATTTGACACAAGCTAGTGTCATCTGGGAAGAGAGAACATCTACTGAGAAAATGCCTCCATCAGAATTGCATATCTATGGGACATTTTCTTGTTAAATGGTTGATTCTAGGATGGCTTACATCTCTGTGGGTGGTGCTACCCCTGTGCAGGGTACACTGTATGCAGGTTATCTTGGGATATTTAAAATCAGACTGAGCATGCCATGGAGCAAGTCAGTAAGTAACTTTCCTTCCTCCAGGTTCCTACTTGAATTCCTGCCCTGACTTCCAATCATGATGATGTGGTGGTTTGAAAGAAAATGGTCCCCAAAAGAGTGACACTATTAGGAATATGGCCCTGTTGGAGTAGGTGTGGTTTGTTGGAGGAAGCATGTCACTGTGAAGGAAGGCCTTGAGGTCTCATATATGCTCAAGATACCACCCAGTGTCACAGACCACTTTCTATTACTTAAAATCCAGATGTAGAACTACTCTCAACTACTTCTCCAGCACCATGTCTGCCTGCACACACCATGCTGCACTATGATGATAATGGACTAAACTTCTGAAGAATGTAAGCCACCCAATTAAATGCTTACAAGCATTGTTGTGGTTATGGTATCTCTTTCCACAACAATAGAAACTCGAAATAAGACAATGACTATAAGGTGTAAGATAAATAAATGTTTTCACCTCCAAAGTTTCTTTGGTTTGTGGTGTTTATCATAGTAACGGAAAGCAATTAAGATACCACCAACCTAGAACCTTCCAAAAAACTACTTGATTCATTCCTTCCCTCAAAAACCTACAATAAAGCATTGTATTTCCCCGTCCTTCCTCTACCTCCTGACTGTACCCTGGTACTCCATACACATGGCACTACACAGTGGAACAAACTACCTATACCTTCTCTTAGGAACTCTAAAAAATTAACTTTAAAACATCAGTGTCTCCTAACCTCTTGGCTTCATTACATTCAAAGAACAGTTTGGTTTTTTAAAATTACCTTAAAAAACAAATTAATTGAAGAGAAAAAAGCCCAGAAATAAGTTCACTTGTAGATAATTTCAAAGGACAATGGTTCACAGTGCTGGAGAGGCAGAGAAAGGTAGGTCCTTGTTTGCTAGTGAACCTGCCTAGACTACTATGTTAGTTACAGGTCAGTAAGAGAACATGCCTCAAAACACAAGTGGGTAGGACCTGTAGAACACCTGAAGGTGACCTCTATCCTCCACACACATTATGCACACATTGTTGTGCCCCAGATTGCGACCCCCAGAGAGAGACCACCAGAGAGGCTCAGACTGGTAATAAGCAAGGTTTAATCAGCATAATAACAAACATGTTTGGGAACTCATCTCCATCCCCGTTACAAACAAGGTAGAGAGGAGTTGTATCTCCTCTGTGGGGTAAGCTTTTAAAGGCATAACTACAAAGAGAATCTTTGTAGATGCTTTGGCATGGGTACAAGGACTTTTGCTCCTTCCCATTCTATTAAGTCAGCTTTTTTTTTTTGTTTTTAGAGCAAGGCCACTGTTCTTGAGTTAGGCCATCTTTATCAGCCTGGACCAGGTGGCTGGCTAGGCTGAGCTAACTGATCTTGTGCTCAGAATCTCCTGGGTGAGAGAGGGGAAGGGCCACTATCTTCCTGGGAAAAACATTCTGCTAGGAAATTTCTTCTTGTCCCTTTGAGAATAAGGGGTAAGGGTCCCACATTCCCCACTCCTCTTGGTCCCTAAGAATCAGCTCAATCATGAACTGGCTTGCTAACGTGGGCCAAATTGTCCTCTTAAAGTTACAGAATCTTTTTATGGTTTTTTTGACTTAGCATTTAACGAGGGATTACTGGATGATGTATTCTTTTAACTGCTTCCAGCTGACTTTGGGGCATCGTTGTCAAGGGTTAACAAAGGTGAAATGCTAGTCAAAAGAGAAAATTTTAGGAACATTTGGTTTGTGGACTTTGTTGAAGAGCCAGGGAGCATTCATAATTGGCTAGACTGGTCCACATCACTTTTTAGCAAGTCCACGGTCCACAGTCATGTGGAGCAGGTTGTAGTCAGCAATTAATGTTTGTTTGTGTCTGCCAACCAAGGGGAAACCTGATGAGACAAATTTTAACTAGGAACAGAAGTTAATATATTGAAAATTTTAGGCACATATTAAAATCCATATTATAGAATAGCCAATAACAGATAGTTATAAAACAGTAAAAATAGACTTATACCTTTGAGTTTTAGCAAAAACAGAAAATCCTGAACTTGTAACCAAAACAGTATATAGTCATTATTTTATTGTTTATTAATACTACCTTTAAATTATTTTTTAAACCCTTAATGTTTATGAACTTTTATACCCTTAGACCTTATATATAATGAGCTAACAAGTTAGCTATAGCTTTGTGTAAGGATTTGGATATCCTTTTGCTCTTAAATTGATATTATAGCTGCATAGCCATTAATACAATCAGAGATCTTAGAAGGATAAATAAATTATATTTAGTACAGACAAAACAGAAAAATGAAAGAGACCAGCCCATATACAGTCATACCCAGGTCTCCATAGCATTGGAGGCAGAAGTATCAGAACAGCAGGCTTTACCAGACCCATAAGGTGATTGGATTCTGTGGAAGAGGGACATGGAAAAGACTGATCTTATTTTGTCTAGGCAAAAGGGGTGCAATCAATTCTACAGGTTTCTACTGTTTGTCCACAGTCTGGCTGGGTCCTGGCAGCAGGTCGTAGCATCGGGGCATTTTTGCCCAGTGGTCCAGCATTGTCCTATCCAAGTGGAGACTTGTGGTGTCTCATAGTCTGTCTTTGGAGACTTTGGGTCCATGTTAGGATCTCAGAGTCTCTGTCTAATATAAGCTTTTTAAACATTATTTTAAATGCCATTTTCTATAAATCTCTGAAGTATTTAGGGCTGTCCAGGTATCTCTAATTAGACAGACTTTATTATAGTTGACACTTTTGGTCACTATTACCTGGCATTGGTGGGTTTTTGAAGGCGTAAGTCACAAACAATCCCACACCAGTTTGGAATTATGATTAATAGAATGGTTATGTATTTAAGAGGGAAAACTTACAGATCACCATCCCACACAAGAGCCCTCTGCACAATCAAGAAGAAAGACTAGTCACCAGAGGTGGAGCAAGAAGCCAGAGAGAGAGCGGAGGGCAGTGGCAGCTTTTTTAAAGAGAGACCACGCCCCTAATGGGCTGGTATCTCAGCAGCTATTGGCTGAAGGTGCAGAAGGAGATCCAGAAACACCTCCCCCTTTTGTTTAAGTAAGAGAGTTCTAAATCTACTACGATATTATATACAATAAGCAATGTAAACATGCATGCATACAATAGTCAATATAATTTAACTTTGTATCAAAGTAATATCCTATTCTAACTAGCTTAAGTCTTGCATAATAAATAACTTGGCCAAGTCAGGAGAGGAAAGTAACTACATTTATGTAGTCTTCAACCCCATTGAAGATCTGAGAAGGGAAATAATGTTACTTTAGTAATTAGGAAGTGCAATTAAACAACTTCCAAAACATGCCAACAAATCACAGAGACAACTAGCTAACTGGGCAATTGCCCAAGGTCACGTTTGCAGCGTTGAAGCGACCAACTTTGGCTACAGCCTAACATAACTGGCATACTATTTTCAAAGGCAAGAAACTTTTCAAAACTATCTTACCCTGTCTTGGCAGGATATGACAGTCTTGTTTTATCCATTTACGGATACTCTGTATCTCTGTCAGTAGTCGAGGTATGGGCTTTTCTTTACCCAAAGGCCAGTTCTGCCAAGAAGACAAGCTCCAAGTGGAGTGTCTTTGGTGCTCAACGTTCTTCTCGGGAAATGATCAGTGTTGCCAGGAGCAATTATGTCTCACTACCCACGAAACTGAGTTAGATTAAAGGCCATTTTCTACAGCTCTTTGAAGAGGTTGAAGATTATCTATCTATACTCTCTATGTATTCTAATATTAATCTCGATGTATCTAAAAAAACCTGATTAGTCTAATTATAAATGAAAAACATAGATGACTATTGATCTATATAATTCTCAATACCTATCTAACTTAAAGACTAAGACAAAATTAAACAACTGTGGCAATAAATTAGGACAATATGACCTCCAAATAAAAAACAATGTACAAATATACAATGCATTATGGTAAATATATATTAATACCTAAACAATATATAAGTAATCTTAATCAGAAGTAGAAATGTACACTGCAATATGGTAAATATATACAATATATATCATACAATATATATCAATACATAAAAAATGTTTTAAACAGAGATAGAAACATGCATGCATACAATAGTCAATATAATTTAACTTTGTATCAATATACAAGAATGGATATCATATATTTGTCTAAAAACAGTAACTACACAATTTACAATCTATCATCCCAATCATCCAATTATCCCTCTTTTTTTTCAAAAAGATCCCTGAGCTTATAAAATTCTCCTCCAAGGCCTCCCCACCCTCAAAAGTATCTAATGTATAATTAACCCTTAAATGATGTCCCTAAACCCAAGGACAAACTTTACTGGGGAGGGGATTTCGTCCTCTAGAATTACTTCCATGCCGTCATGGGGGCAAACGTTCTTTCTGGGGGATCCTGTTGAAAGTAAAAATGATAGTTAAATTTCAAGATCAATGTCTTTTAAATTGCAAATAGTCTCTGAGTATTTTGTTCAAGTCTGGCCAGAATGTTGTACAAGATGTGCACCATCTTCAGCTAACAAAGTTGGAACTGTCTTGTGCAGCTGGTACCCAAACCAGGTCTTGTAGTAGCGCTATCAGTATCATGACATCATATCAACCAGGTGGAGTTGTTGTTATGGGGCCCCATCCTCTTCCTGGAAACTTCAAATGTCACTGCAGGAAAAACTCATTGTTCATTGTGAAAAACTTAATCATATAGACATACATATATTCAATAAAAGGCATGATAGATATATTCAATGAAAGGTATGATAGATATGAAGAAAAGCAAAGATGTTTTCTAAACTCATATTTCTTTCTGTCCCATATCATGGCTCTTGACATGAGACAGAAACTCCAGAAACTCTAGGTTTTTCTGTTGTTAAGACAACAGGCTTGGAATTAGAGAGGGACTGAGCCAGAGTCCAACTCCAAAACCAGCTCTCTAAATTTAGAAATAGGATTTAGTATATTTTACTTATGGAATCTATTCAGTTTTCTTGATAGTCCCTATAGGGCAGTTATTTTTCCATCTGTCAAGTATTCAAACATCCAGGGTCCCTTGGATTTTTCAAAGATGAATGTTTTCCTGTGGAGATGAGAAGAGAACCCTGCCCCCATTCTATATGTTTTTCTGACCATCTGTATGGATATCATCATTGTGGATGAGTTGTCATTTCACCTTTCCAAGAAGTTTCTCCTCTTCAAATTGAACCTTTTGATGGTATCCACAATTTTTCTTCTCCTGTGGAAACAAGAGCAAAACCCCTTCCCCAATGTAGCACATCTCCTGGCTTACATTGAGAGGTCAGCACATCTTTGAAATAAACTGGTTGATTTAGTTCAGCAGACTTTTCCATTATCCAATGTCTTTCTGCCACTGTTGTTCCTTTCTCATTAGCATAAAGAAAATTCAAGGTTAATAAAGCATTATGCAATCTATTTCTGGGGGTATTTTCCATCCCTTTCTGTTTGTTCAGCATATCCTTTATAGTACGATTTGATCTTTCTATAACTGCCTGACCTGTAGGATTATTTAGTATACCTGTAATGTGTTTTATATTATAATAATCAAAAAAGCATTTCATTTTCTTAGATACATATCCTGGACCACTGTTTGTCTTTATCTGTGCAGGTATACCCATGATGGCCATAACTTCCAATAAATGTGTGATTACTGAATCAGCCTTTTCTGAGCTCAGGGCAGTAGCCTATTGAAAACTTTAATACTTGTCTATGGTGTGGTGTACATATTTTAATTTACCAAATTCCATAAAGTGGAACACATCCATCTACCAGATTTCATTCCTTTGAGTACCCTTTGGGTTACTCCCTGCAAGCAACGGTGTTTGATTATAGAAAGAACAAGTAGGACATCTCTTTATAATGTCCTTAGCTTGCAATGCAATGGAAAATTCTTTGTTTAGGCCTTTACTATTGACGTGATGCTTTTTATTAAATTCCGAGGCCTGCAACACGCTTCCAATCAATAATTGATCAATATCTTCATTACCTTGTGCTAGAGGACCAGGCACACCCGTATGGGACCGGATGTGTGTTATGTACATTGGACAAAGCCTATTCCTGATTATGGCTTGTACCTGGATAAACAATGAAGTCAACTCTGTGTCATCTGGTATAAATTCAGCAGTTTCAATATGATAAGATAATTCCTTCTGCATATTGTGAATACTGTACTATATTAAGAGGTTCTTTAAAATCCCTTAGCACCCTAAGAATTGCATATAATTCTGCCTTCTGGACAGAATTATAAGGGCTTTGTTCCACCTTACTCAATTAATCTGAATTATAACCTGCTTCCCAGATTTATTTGCATCAGTATAAAATGCACGGGCTCCAGTTATTGGAGCATCATGTACAATTCTAGGAAGAATCCAAGAAGTTCTCTTTATGAGGTTAAGTCTATCACTTTTGGGATAGTTGCTATTAATTTCTCCCAAAAAATTAACACAAGCTCTTTGGCCATGGTTCATGTCTTCCCATAGCTTTTTTATCTCATCACCAGTGAAAGGCACTATAATTTCTGCTGGGTCTAAACCTGCTAATTGACAAAGTTTCAATTTACCTTTTATAATTGTTTCAGAGACTTTTTCCACATAAGTTTTTAATTTTTTACTTGGTTTATGTGGTAAAAAGATCCATTCTAAGATAATATCATCTCTCTGCATTAGGATTCCTGTAGGAGAGATTCTGGAAGGCAATATGACAATACAACAGAGCTTTGGAGCCACTATATCTACATGTGCCTCTTGTAATTTTTCCTCAACCATTGTCAGTTCCTTTTCTGCTTCAGCTGTTAGTTTTCTGGGACTATTCAAATCTTTCTCACCATCTAAGGTTTTGTTTAAATGAACTATTAGATCAGGTGTTATCCCAACAGCTGGTCATAGACTGGAAATGTCTCCTAACAATCTTTGGAAGTCATTAAGAGTCTGTAACCAGTCTCTCCTAATTTGTGCCTTTGCATTTTAATTTTCTTTAACTCTATTCCGTAACCTAGCTAATTAACAGAATTTCCTCTTTGAATCTTTTCAGGGGCAATTTGTAATCCCCATTTAGGCAAGACTTTCTTACTTCTTCAAACATCCTTCTAAAGTATCTTTATTTGAATCAGATAACAAAATGTCATCCATGTAATGATAAATTATTGACCTGGGAAATTGCTTATGAATTATTTCCACTGGCTTACTTACAAAATATTGGCACAATGTGGGACTATTGAGCATCCCCTATGGGAGGACAGTCCATTGATATCTCCTAGTAGGCTGAAATTATTATAATAGGCACTATGGAGGCAAATTTTCTCTATCCTTTTCTTGTAAACAATCTTTCAAATAAACAACTATAAGAGGCCATTTTTTGGTAATAGAGAAGGCAAAGGAATTTCAGATTGTAGTGGGCCCATAGGTTGAATTACTTGTTGACAGCTCTTAGATCTATCACCATTCTCCATTTACCAGATTTCTTTTTTACAACAAACACAGGAAAATTCCCAAGGGCTGGTTGATTCTTCATATGGTGAGCATCTAGTTGCTCTTGTACAGCTGTTCCAATGCTGTAATTTATCTTCACTTAGAGTCCACTGTTGATCCATATTGGCTTCTCAGTTAGCCATTTAAAGTAGGGCTGCTGGTTACCTCTAAAGGTTGCTATTTGCTGTATGTTTTGTACAGCTTGAATGGCTGGTGACCTTTTTTCATAATACCTCATCAATTCCTTCCAGAATTATGAGTTCCTGGAAACTACAGGAATTTTAATCTGGTATTCCATTGCTTGTAGCAGGTCATGGCCCCCATAATTTATTGCAACATTGGCTATATATGGCCTTAGTCTTCCTAAATAGGAAGACTAAGAAATCCCTTCAGGCCCTATGCATTCAACCATCTTGTGTTTTGTTTTACATGAGATAGGGTTCCAATTCCCAGGAACTAAACATCTATCTCTCGAAGAGGCCAATTTGGATGCCAAGATTCTGGAGTAATGATACTTACATCCGCACCTGTGTCTAATAAGCCTTCAATAAAAATGCCATTTATACAGACTCTTAGCTTTGGTCTTTGATTGTTAATAGAAGTCTGCCAAAATATACGTTTATTCTATGCTACTGAATTTTTTGACTCATCCTCCACATTTAATTCATCATTTAGGCCAGTATTACTTTTTACAGCAGAAATTGGAGCTTTTAATTTTCTTGGTGAGGCACATTCTCCACTGTAGCTGGGAATGACTAGGCCACTTCTGGCTTGGGGGCCTGCAAGAGGCCCCTCAAGGGGTTTCCCAATGGTATCGGGTTGCCTTGTCTGTCTGTTGTTGACCTGCATTCATTGGACCAATGTTGGCCTTTACTGCATCTCCTACATATACCTGAAGGCCGAGGTCTCCTATTATTCTCATTCCCAGAGGAGATATTATTCCTAGAAATTCTTTGCCTGCAATCCCTTTTCAGATGTCCTAATTTACCAAAATTAAAACACCTGGCAGTTTGATGTCTCCTCATTGCTTTGGAAATTGCTTCTCCTACCCAAGATTCATCATTATAGCCAAGCGTCTCAACATTCATCGTATGCTGAATCCATTCATCCATAGGTGCTGATCTAGACTTTAAAGGCCCAATTATCTTTTTGCAATCTATATTTGCATTTTCAAAAGCTAGACATTCAAGAAGTATTCGTCTAGCTTCTGGATCTGTTACCCCTATGTCCAGAGCCTTAATTAATCTTTGGAAAAAGTCAATAAAGGGTTCTCTGTCCCTGCCTAATCCTGGTATATGATTTGACCCTTTTCCCTGGATCTTGTATTCTATTCCAAGCATTTAAGGCTGCCTTGTGACATAATGACAATACTTCTTCGTCATAAAGGTCTTGGACCCGTGGATCAGCATATGCTCCTATACCAAGAATTTGATCTTGGGAAATCTCCACACCTTTTGCTCTTCCTTGCTGATCCATATGTTTGGATTCTTCTCTGAAATAAATTCCAAACATCAAGGAAGGCCCATCATCTAAAACTGCAGACACTAACTAAGAGAAATCATGGGGGGTATCTCTGACATTAGAAACCCAAGTCCTTATCATTTCCTTAACAAATGCAGAGTGTAAGCCATAATTAATGACAGCTTGCTTAATTTCTTTTAGATCATTCATTCCTATTGGCATCCATCTAGCTTCTTTGACTCCCTTTGAGCCTTTAGAAGTTGATGCTTTGTCAGAATAAATTACAGGGTATGTCGCTAAAACCCTGGGTAAGCCAGTTCTAATAGCTGGTGGTGGCATTGTATCCTGTCCTTGTGCCTTCTTACTCTGTTCACCAGCTCCAATAATTTCTTCAATCATTTCAAATCTTTTTATCATTGTCTCTCTTAAATCCTGAATCTCCTGACCTGCATGAGTTTCTAGTAAAGATTGTATGGTTCTTAGGAGTGCCATATTCTTCCTTAATGATAGAATATTGAAAAGAAAACTGAAACCTAGTAACCAGTAAATTAAGGTATCCCCATAGTCATATAAACCTTGCATGATATAATCCGTTGTATTAGTAAACAAAGCAGTAAAATTTGCGTTGGAAACAAAAACTGCCATATTACCTATTATCCAGCAGGTGGCGCTGTTGCTGAGTCATGACTAGAACCCCTGCACAGGTGACGAAAATGGGGTCCCGTTTCAGTGTCCACCTTAGTATTTGTTAAAAACTGGGAAATATGAGTTCCTCAACCAAGTAAATGTAATTAAATCAATTCCATACACAGAGCCAGAAACCCAGAATCCAGGGGTAGAGAAGAGCAACCTGGAAGCCACGTATGCCTCCACATAACAGTCACCCGGAGGGCTTTCAGTCACCTTAGTATTTGTTAAAAGCTGGAAAATGTGAGTTCCTCAACAAAGTAAATGTAATTAAATCAATTCCATACACGGAACCAGAAGCCCAGAATCCAGGGGTAGAGAAGAGCAACCCGGAAGCCGCGTATACCTCCATGTGACAGAGTCACCCTGAGGGGTTGCAGCTCTGGTTCACGCCACTTAAGTGCTGCACTTGCAAGGGAGATTTAAAAATGACTCAGAAAAGAGCAAACCAGGCAAACAGAGACTGTGCGGGGCCTGTGGAGTTTAAATCCATGTGGGGAGGCAAACGATAGGGTGCGTGGGGACTTCAAGTCAATCTGAGGCATGTAAAGGGAAAATATAAAGAATTGCAGCAAGAAAAGCCACTGCATAATAGTTTATATTGAACTGCTGCTGACTCCACGCACAGGGCACAGGCCGCAGCTGAGGAAGGGCTCGTGCCAAACAGAGCTGGCGGCAGGCAGCCCAGCGGTGGGGGGGGGGGGGGGTGCCCTAAAACCAAACCTTGTGGCGCCAGATGAAGGCGTAAATCACAAACAATCCCACACCAGTTTGGAATTATGATTAATAGAATGGTTATTTATTTAAGGGGGGAAACTTACAGATCACCGTCCCACGCAACAGCCCTCTGCGCATCAGGAAGGGAGACTAGTAGCCGGAAGTGGAGCCAGGAGCCAAAGAGAGAGCGGAGGACAGTGGCCAGCTTTTTTAAAGAGAGAGAGAGACCATGCCCTTAGTGGCTGGTATCTCAGCAGCTATTGGCTGAAGGAGCTGAAGGAGCTCCCCGCAACAGGTTTTTTGTAGCTGTTTTTTTCCCCCTTTGGGAGTCTAATCCCAGCTATTCCCAGAGGTAACTGACTTTTCTTTCTTTTTTTTTTTTTTTGGTTTTTCGAGACTTTCTTGTATATCAGTAAAGAACAGCACAAAACAGTTTTAACATTATCTACATCAAAAGACATCCAATTTTTGAGAACCCAATTCTAATGACCAGAGCTCAGAGAAAACTTACAAGTACAAAACTTATAATTACCAAGACTAATTTTTTTAACAAAATAAACATATATAATTTTTTAAAGAAATAACCATGACCCCTTTAACAAGACAAACAAAGCTTTTTAAACCAAATTAACCACTAAACATTTAAGTACAAGAAATTATAGCAAACATCTTTTGGCCTTTTATAATTTTTAGTGTGGCTCTCTTTTTTATTTATTTTTTATTGGTTTAGTCAGACATTTTTAGACAAAACATTTTTTATTATTATTATCTAGTTCTTTGTCTTTTTTGGTTTTTTTGGACAATATAAAAACCTCTATTAAAAACCTTTTTAGACAATGTGTAAAATTTTATCAAAGCCTTTTTGGGGGATTTTATTTAGCAGAACATTGTATCAAACAAAAGCAGAAATGTGTATTTTAATTAAGGTGATAAGTATTTGTAACCCATATATTTTTTCCTGTGGAAAGCAAAAGCATTTATAAGCATAATGTATTTTTGACATTTACATTAAAATCAACATTTTTTAAAGTTACAGGTTTGGTATAATTGAAATCTTATAAACAGTATCAGGACAAGAAAGGGTTAAGATGGGAACTGCTGGCCAGTAGAAGAGACCTTGAGTGTTATCATACCAAAGAACTTGGCTCAGAAAAGAAAAGAGGGGGCAGCAGCAGTAGGCACAGAGAGTGTCCTTGGCTGTCAATCCTTTTGTAAAAAGTTTTTTGTTAACTTTATTTTTTAACCATGATCTCAGATTTTTTTTTTTTACTTTTGCAGTTTCTTAATTGCAAGCGGTCATTCCCTGCCACCTTTGTGTAGGTCCCTCTCTCCTGCCTAAGGCAAAGAGCCTCAAGCTACAGAGAGAACAAGGGAGAGGGGGCTGGCCCTGTTCTGCTACAGCTGGCCTCTCTCAGTCACTAGCTCCACCACATGCCTTTTGAAGAGACATTCCTCTGCCCTCAGCAGGGTGCATGATGATTTTGCCACCCAGCTCCATTTTAGGTGTCCTTGCTCGCTGGCCTTGGAGCTCCCCAGCCCCCACCCAGATCCTCTGCCACATTGCATTTCCCGCAGTCTCATAGGCTTAGCCTCTCAGCACCCCAGACAGTGTATTCTCTTGCCATCAGACCTGGCTCAGGGATAGGGATACAGACCTAGATGGCTGCTGTCAAGTCATCTGCATTTTACATTTAAGTTTTGTCTTATTTTTTTTTTTAGTCCTCGTCAGTCCAGTCTTAAACATAATAACAAAGAGACAACAGTTTTCTGGAACTCCAGGAGATCACCATGCACCCGATGTAGTGGCCCCAAAGACATTCCAAGTCACAGGCATGTACTCCCTACCCTCTCTGTGTCCAGTTCCTTTTGGGTGCTCTCCAAGATTTTGTCTCTCTCCTCTTTATCCGTAACGGCTGGAGGGGGGGGGGGGGTGGAGGCTGAGGCTCCACAGGAGCCTCGAGGAGAGAAAGAAATCAAAGCAATAATTACCATAACATAACATAAAAGAACTTTGACAAATTCCCAGGACAAGACATATAGTGACGTTTTCTCCCGCTGTGGGAGAAACCCAAACAGCTGTCTCTGAGGTAGCTGCAAATGACCCAGGGCCCTTAGAATGTCGGCCCCTGTCTAATGGCCCCGGAAACAAAACTCCCTGTCTGAAAATGACCCGGACCCAGCAAGGCCCCTGTCTGGAAATGACCCGGGAGTGGGAGAATTCTCATCCCTGTCTGGAAATGACCCGGGAGCAAAACTCCCTCTCTGAAAATGACCCGGAGCCAGAAAGGCCCCTGTCTAGAAATGACCGGGGAGTGGGAGAATTCCCATCCCTGTTTGAAAATGGCTCAGGAGCAAAACTCCCTGTCTGAAAATGACCCGGAGCCAGCAAGACCCCTGTCTGGAAATGACCTGGGAGTGGGAGAATTCCCATCCCTGTCTGGAAATGAACCAGAGCCAGCAAGGCCCTGTCTGGAAATGACCCGGGAGTGGGAGAATTCCCATCCCTGTCTGGAAATGGAAGATAAGGCATCCCTTGCTTCTCCAGGGTCTCTGTACAAGCACGTCCACTTCAGAGAACACCTGTCAATACCAAAATCCCAAATCGGGTCGACTGGTACAAAACCACTGTACAAAACCAAAGCGGGCCATAGTCAGACAGACAAGACAAAATGACAGAGACAAAGAGAACAAGAAACAAAAGACAAAGAGCCGCTCTCTCACCAGTAGATGCTAATAAACCTCCAGACTTCCATCATCCTGGTGGAATCTCTGGGGTTCCTGTCCAACGCACCATATGTTGTGCCCAGATTACGACCCCAGAGCGAGACCACCAGAGAGGCCCAGACTGTAATAAGCAAGGTTTAATCCATAATACAAACATTTTGGAACTCATCTCCATCCTCGTTACAACAAGGTAGAGAGGAGAGTTGTATCTCCTCTGTGGGGTAAGCTTTTAAAGGCATAACTACAAAGAGAATCTTTGAAGATGTTTTGGTACGGGTACAAGGACTTTTGCTCCCTCTCATTCTGTTAAGTCAGCTTTTTGTTTTTTTTGTTTTTAAAGCAAGGCCACTGTTCTTGAGTTAGGCCATTTTTTTTTATTAAAGAATTGCTACCGTCTTCTCCCCGCCTCCTACCACGCCTCCCATTTCCCTCCTCCCCCCCCCCACTCCTCTCCTCCTCCCTCTCCAGTCCAAAGAGCAGTAAGGGTTCCCTGCCCTGTGGGAAGTCTTCGGTCCTCCCCACTCCATCCAGGTCTAGGAAGGTGAGCATCCAAACAGGCTAGGCCCCTCCAAAGCCAGTACATGCAGTAGGATCAAAACCCAGTGCCATTGTCCTTGGCTTCTCAGAGTTAGGCCATCTTTATCAGCCTGTACCAGGTGGCTGGCTAGGCTGAGCTAAGTGACCTTGTGCTCAGAATCTCCTGGGTGGGAGAGGGGAAGGCCACTATCTTCCTGGGAAAACTTTCTGCTAGGAAATTTCTTCTTGTCCCTTTGAGAATAAGGGGTGAGGGTCACACACACATAAGTGTGCACACATGAGCACATACACATAATGAACCAAAGTCATTATATCACTTTCACCTAAAAAGAAAAAGGGATTACAGACTTAAATAAAAATATGGCTATTCTTTGTTCCCCAAGACCTAATCCCTCAATCTTGTTCCTAGCACTGCAACAGAACACCACCTGTAGTCTCCCTTTCCCCCTGCCCACAACTCCTCTGGATCCCACAGAATCCCTCCTAAATTCCTTCCCCCAACTCATCATTGTATCCAACCCCAAAACTCATGCATACCCTGCTAAACTACTACAGGTCACAACATTATACAGTAATTGCTCAGTCATCTTTCCACAAGTGACTTATCAGAGCCAAGGGATCTAGTTAAACCATAATTCAAGAAAATTTTGGCATTACTGCTTTGGTGAATAAAGTGACTGTCTTTTGCTGTAGAATTTTGCTGTACCTAAAACTACCCTTCTGCTACATATTTTGGAATTAATTCCCAAATTAATTCAGAACTGTCTCCTATGCCTTTGGGCTTACTAATTACATTCCCCTAACTACGTGTGAAAAAGAGTTTCTCTGCCAGGTCTTCGTTCCTCTCTCCTAGGTAAACATAGAGATCTGTCTCAGGCAATTACTTTATCAGCAGGCATTTGGTCAGTGTTTTAGAATTCAGAAAAGAGCATTCCATTTAAAATATTAACAGATATCCAGGACATAAAATTACTACTTGCCCAAGCTGCCTGCTCTGGATTTATCTCACTTAAAAGATCCCTAACTCCTTATGCTCACTTTCACCTCAGGTTTACTGATGATTTTAGTTCAGGAAATTTACTGCTTATATTTTACTCTTAAGGACAGAAGAAGGAGATAATTAATCAAACCCAGAGAAAAACCCTACAACATCTGTGATCAGAACAGCTGATAACAGCATCATGTGATTAAATTATCCTGGAACTGATAATTTAGAGGTCTGGTCTCCTCTTGGTTTCTACTACCGATAGCAAACTCCAGAATTAGGGTCCATAGAAACCTTCAGCGTCTGGTGAATGTGCTAATCAGATCAGGAGCCATTAGCTTCCCCATGACTATTTACAAAGGTTGCCTAGTTATTTGGTATCCTCTATGGATGCCGGGAGAAAAGAAACAGTGTGCTGATTTAAACAATCTGTGCCCTATTTATAATTTTACTGAAAATTAACCTTTTAACTCTTTTATCTACCACCTAAAATTGTGGCATAGTGCACTAACATTCCCCCCTAGAATAGTCTGATGGTTTAATTCCTTTCCTAACTAACTCTTTCTCCATTAATGAGTTCATCGGACATGCACTAGCCGCTCCCACCTTTGACTTGACAGCCACAGATCTCTCTCTCTCTCTCTCTCTCTCTCTCTCTCTCTCTCTCTCTCTCTACCTCCCATCTCCTTCTCTCTCCTATCGCCTCTTCTCTCTCCTCTCTCTCTTCCTCTCATCTCTGTGTGTGTGTGTGTGTGTGTGTGTGTGTGTATGTGTGTGTGTGTGAAAACTCTGATTTTTATGGGGCAAAAGAATTCCAGCCACTGGTGAATTGCTGGTAATAAGGGTATATATGACTGGGACAGTTTGTAATAGAGGAAAACAAGACAGAATAAGAAGGAAACGAAGAATAAAGAAGAGACATGGATAAAGAGAAACTGTTGTGAGTAGATTCCTTAACCCTCAGACTTTAGCCCCCATAGATTATTGTATTGTCTTTGATTGAACACTGAAAAGGATTTTTTAAGAGCTGGACTCTTAGGGACCCTGTAACTAAACCACTGGCCATGCCTGCCAGAAGACCAGGTTGGCTGCCTTCATTCTTCTCTTTCTAACTATTCTCCAGAAACTAATCCCTCAGACCCATCCTTAGCATTGCAATAGATAACCAGCTACAGCTTCCCTCCCATCAACCACATCTCCTGTGGGTCCCACAGATGAGACCATCCTAACCTCCCCCACCCATCTCCACCTGGCTCATTAGTGTATCCCAGCCTCCAACACCAGCAGGTATTCCTTGTGAACACACCAGCTGAGCAGGTCAGTAAAACAGGCAGCACACAGCCATCACACTCTCCAAAAATCTAGAGAGGAGACAGAAACCAAGGAATAAAACATTCACCCACAAAGAAAAATCCAGGAATCAGCCTCTAGAACTACAATCATCACAAATCCAGATGCCTAGATGCCAGCATAAGAACACAATCAATAGCAGCCAGGGCACTATGTCTCTCTCCACTAGAACTAAGCTATCCTACCACAGCAGGACCTGAATATTACAACATAGCTAAAACACACAAAAAAAACTTAAAACCAACTATATGAAGGTGATAGAAGTTTTTAAAGAATAAACTACTAAATGAAATCGAAAAAACACAACCAAATAATTGGAGGAAATGAATAAATCCTCTAAAGAAATCCAGGAAATTCATGGCTCCTGTGACCACTGAGGGCTCTGCAGATGCCCAGGGTCTGGTAAGTGACCTAAGATCATGCTGGTGCCCTAGGGTCATGCTGCTACAAAGACCATACCGATCTGGGTGGTTTGTGCTGCCACCAGGGCCATGATGACATCCAACTCCGAGCTGCTGCTAAGGGGACATGTCCTGCTACAGCTGAGGTCTGTGATGATATCAATCGTTGGTGTCAACATAAGGGTCACTAAAACCATGCTGTGCTGAGGCAGCCCTGGCCCTGGGATAGTTGTTCCTGCCTCACTGGATATTGCAGCAGGAGAGCTTGCTCACACCCCTCAGCAGAGAGCTGGCCCCTGCACTTGAGACAGATGACCCCGCCCTACACCACAGGCCTATACCCGTGCAGTACACTAGAACTGACCCTGTGGTCAAGGACACAGGTGAGCTGACCTTGAGAGGGTGAGAGCAGAAGAGATGATCCTGCCATATCTCGTCTGCCATGTGGTGGCATGGGTGACAAAAAGATGCCGTCCCCATCACCCATTGCCACCTGCAGCAGGTTGGGAGAGCTGGCCCTGGGTTTACAAGAGTGGGAGAGCTAGCTCTGACCCTCAACCTGCTGTAGCACACCAGAGCTTACCCTGTTATCACAGATGCAGGTGAGCAAGCCCTGGGGGCATAAGAGCAACAGAGTTGACCTCATATACCCCTTGTCTATCATATGCAGCATGAGTGAGAAAAGGCACCCACCCTCCCCCTCCACCCTTTGCTACCTGCGACCTGTGGCAGGTACAAGAGCAGGCACCAAGATCATGAGAGTGAGAGAACTAGACCTGCCCCTCACAAGCTGCAGCACACAGAAAAGTGGACCCCTGTACCATATCTGGGAAGCACATTAAAGCTAACCTGATGTGGACTCCCCTCTGTATGCACAATTAATAAAAACAGAGACGAGAAAACGGGGGTTCAACCTGAAGGTCAGAGAAAGTAAACCAGCCAAGCCACTGGCTATTACCTCTACCTCAGTCCAAAATGGTGATCTTGCCTCCAGAAATCTCAGAATAAAAGTGAGCCTGAGAGCTGTCTCTTCCTGTTTTATATTCCTTTCTAGTTCTGGGATTAAGGGTATGCACCACTACTGTCTGATTTCTATGGCAAGCTAGTGTGGGCACTGGGATTAAAGGTATGTGTCATTGTTGGCCAGTGTGGCTGTTTTACTTTTCTGATCCTCAGGCAAGCTTTATTTATTAAAATACAAATGAAGTGCCACCAACACTAACCTGTTGACAGGGGTGCAGATGAGCCAGGCCTAAGAGAATGATAGCAGAAAAGCTCTCTCTCTCTCTCTCTCTCTCTCTCTCTCTCTCTCTCTCTCTCTCTCTCTCTCTCTCTCTCTCTCTCTCACACACACACACACACACACACCACACACACACACACACACACCTGTACGCCTCTACAGCAATCAGGAGAAAGGGCCCTGTACCTCATGTGGGCAAAGCAGTAGAACTGGCACTGGTAGTGTGAGTGTAGATGACCTGGATCTGAGGGCCTGAGAGCAGGAGAACTAGCTACATTCCTTGCTGCAGGCTGCATAAGGTGAAGTGGCTGAGGCAGTGGTGGAGAGCTCATCTGTGGAGTGATGATGAGGGAAAGCTGGAAGGACAACAAACCCAGCTACCACTCAGGCCCAAAACTAAGGCTTTGATTTGTCCCATCCCAACTCCACCTCATTTATGAACTTTTAGGGCATGTGAAGGGGGACAAAGCAAGATCTAAAACAGCAGGATCACCCACATTTTTGTCTGCGAGGTCCTTGGAACCCCCAACACAGCCTGCTTCAGGACTGAGGGGAGCAGAGAGCCAGAGGGAATTTTCCTGCCACTGGGCCTTCTTTTTCCCATCCTACCCTGCCCCCAAGCCCACCTTTTCTTCTGCAAGGTCCTTGGAACCTTACAAGAGACCCTGCTCCCATGCTGAGGGGAATCAGAGAGGTGAGTCAGTGGCCACAATCAGGAGGAAAGAACCTTGAAAACATTAGTACAAGAGACAACTTCCTGAACAGAACACCAATAGCATAGACACTAAGATCAACAATTAATAAATGGGACCTCATGAAACTAAAAGGGTTCTGTAAGGCAAAAGACATAGGACAGTGTCAATAGAACAAAACAGCAGCCTACAGAATTAGAAAAGATCTTCACCAAGCCCATATCTGACAGAGGACTAATTCCCAAATACGTAAAGAACTCAAGAAACTAGACTCAACAAAACAAATAATTCAATAAAAAATATGTCTAGATATAAACAAAGAATTGTCAAAGGAAAAATCTCAAATGGCTGAGAAGCATTTAAAGAAATGTTCAACATCCTTAGCCATCAGGGAAATGCAAATCAAAATTGACTCTGAGATTCTATCTTATACCTATCAAAATAGCTAAAATCAAAAACACAAGTGACAGCTCATGCTGGAGAGAATGTAGAGTAAGGGAATACTCCTCCATTGCTGGAGAGTGCAAATGGAAATCAATATAGAAAAAACACTACAGAAATCAATATGGCAGTTTCTCAGAAAGTTAGGAATCCATCTACCTCAAGACCCACTCAAAATACCACTCTTGAGTATACACCCAAAGGATGCTCTTGTTTAACTATGTTCATAGCAACTTTATTCCTAATAGCCAGAAACTGGAAACAACCTAGATGTTCCTCAACCAAAGAATTGATTTTTAAAAATGTAGTGCATTTACACAATGGAGTTTTACTCAGCTGTTAAAAACAATGACATCATGAAATTTGCAGGAAAATGGATGGAGCTAGAAAAAAATCATCCTGAGTGAGGTAACCCATACACAAAAAGACAAACATTAGTTATGTACTCACTCATAAGTGGATATTAGCTATAAAGCTAAGTAACAAGGAGGGCTCAAGAGGGGACAAGAATCTCCCTGGGAAGGGGAAATAGAATAGAAATTGCAAGTGGAAAAGGGGGTGAGGTGGGAGAAGAACAGTAGGGAGGATGGATGGAGATAGTATTAGGAGAGACAAATGGAATTGGGAGGGCATCTTGGGGACGAGCTAGAAACCTAGCTAAGACTCCCAGAAATAGAAGATATGGGTAGCAATGGGGAATACAGAACCTGAAATGGTTATCTTCTGTAACTAGGCAAGACTTCTAGTAGGCAAATTAGGGCAACAAAGCAGCCATATAACCTTCAACCTGAAATTTGTTCTGCCTACAAGATATACTGGGGTATAAATGACACAAAAATTGTTGGAGTGACCAACCACTCCAGCTTGAGCTCCATTCCACAAGTGGAAGCCCACTCCTGAAACTACCTGGAGGGCCAGAACCCAGAGAGTGGATAGCCCAGAGATCTAGGATAGAACAAAACACACCTGGCAAAAAAAAATGATTCTTACTGATATTCTGCTATACTTATATATTGGTGCCTAACCCAATTGTCATCAGAGAGACTTCACACAGCAACTGATGGAAACAGATGCAGACCCACAGCCAAACATTAGGAGGAGTTAGGGGAATCCTACAGAAAAGAAAGAAAAAGATTATAGGAGCCAGAGGGATCAAGAACATAAGAAAACCCTGAAAATAAACTAACTTGGGCTCATAGAAACTCAGAGACTAAAATGGCAACCAGTGAGCCTGCATGGGAATGATCTGCATATATCTGAGAGTTATGTAGCTTGGTCTTCTTGTGGCAACTCCTAACAATGCAAGCAGGAGCTGTCTCTGACTCTTTTGCTGGCTTTTAGGACCCTTAACCTTAGACTTGAGTATCTTGTCCAGCCTTCAACTTGATATGTCATGTTTTGTTGATATCCAGGGGAAGCCTGCTCTTCTTTGAGTAGTGAGTGGGGGAAGGAGAGGCACACAGGAGAGGTGGGGGTGGAGGACAAGGAGAAAAGGAAAGAAGGGAAACAGTGATTGGGCTTGTAAAAATAGATGCAGATGGATAGGTAGATAAACAAATAAACAAATAAATAAATAAATCCCAGAGAAAACAAAGCAATTGTATACGTTAGAGAAAGCAGCACATAAAGGAAAAAGATGAATAAGAGAATTTTGACTATATAAATTTGTACTTTTCAAACTTTTCTGTCTATATTACTAAAACATACAATTTAAAATTAAACTATTAGCCAGGCAGGTAGCCTACACCATTAATCCCAGCACTCATGAGGAAGAGACAGGTAGATCTTTGTGAGTTACAGGCCAGTCTGATCTATATTGTAAGTCCCAGGGCAGCAAGTGTTACATAGTAATACCCTTTCTAAAAAAAATTAAACTATTACTAATACTCTCTACATCATAAGATACTATCACTGCCACTATAAAATAGTAATAATAGGGTATTTATGGAGATGTTCTAAAATTTTAAGTTATTTAAACAAAATAATAATAGTATTAGCAATGTACATAGAAGATTTAGAAGATAAAGTGTTTTCTAAGTAATAAGAAAGAAAATAAGAGATAGAAAGGTGCCAGACATGGTGGCAAATACCTGTAGTCTCAAAAGGCTAAAGCAGAAAGGATTCAAGGCCAAGGCCAGTTCAGGCAACTTGGTAAGACCTTTCTCAAAATAATAAAAAGTTAAAAGGTTGGGGTTAGGCCTGGAGATGTGCCTCAGTGGTTGGTTAAGAATATCTAGCTTCTCTCAAGAGGACCTGAGTTTCTTTTCCAGTATCCATATGGCAGTTAACAAGCACTAACACCAGTCCCAGGAGATCTGAAGCCCTTTTTGGTCTCTGTGGGCACTGTGTGCATGTTGTACACAGCCATACATTCAGGTAAAACATCCATACACTTAAATAATAAAGTGTTCTTTAAAAGGTTTGGTTATAGCTTCACATAGACCCAACTAGAATATAGCTTCAATTAGTTGTGAAAATTGTATCAGGGCTGGGGGACACATACATAAAATTGTTTTCTTTAAGGCTCAGAAGTTCAAGATTAAAAAAAATTCCTACCCCCTATGTACCTCTTCCTTTCCATTCAGCTCGTAGGCCTTGCATATCTCCCTGGCTGAGGGGGGGGTCTTGGGTGGCAAACATGTTAATGCTCTCCCTGGGCTCTCTTGCTGGTAACTCTGTTCTGTTCATGTTCTCCAATTCTGTTGAAATCCGTAGAATTAACAACATCTTCTAGGATCAGAAGGAAGATCCCAGTCGTTGCTATGGGGTCTCCCATTGGATCCCCATAGACACTCAAAGATACCTGAAAAGACAGGGTACAAATTATCAGAATCAGACAACATTTTGCTACTAAACATGATAGTCTTAAAGTATAGTTCATCCCACTGAATGCTGTACAGTATCTATTGGATACCCATAGTAGACAAAGTTACAGAAATATTGATTCAAAGTAGAATATGAAGAAATGTGTGATATTTGGAATAAGATTAATAAAATTCATATTTTAGATCTACCAATATTTATATATAATATAAAATATTTCTTGAGTTTTACTTTTAAATGAATAAAAACTCTCAAGTGGTTGTGAAAATTAAAATGAGATGATGTTTATAGTGCCACTTAGCATAAGACTGGCACAATGAAAATAGATCACATATGAGTGATCTTTTTTATTTATTAGATTTTGTAAAAAATACCAATCCAGGGAGGGGAATGGAAGGAGGGAGGAAGTGGAAATTTTTGAACGAAAAAAAAATCCAAGTTCCCACTCTCTCCCCTCCTCCCATTCCCTACACACACATCCTCCCACCCCACACCATCTAATCCTCAGAGAGGGTAAGGCACATTGTCTTGTGGAAGATCCAAGGCCCTCTCTACTATATCTAGGCTGAGCAAGTATAACATCCAAAGAGAATAGGATCCCAAAAAGCCAGTACATGTAGTAGAGATAAATCCTGCTGCCACTGCCAGTGGCCCATCAGTCTGCCCCAGCCATGCATCTGTCAACCACATTCAGAGGAACTAGTTTGGTCCTATGCTTGTTCCTTCCCAGTCTGGCTGGAGTTGGTGAGCTCCCATTAGCTCAGGCAAACTGTTTCAGTGGGTGAACCCATCATGGTCTTGACCTTGCTCATATTCTCATTCCTTCCACTCTTCAACTGGACTTTGGGAGTTCAGTCCAGTGATCCAGTGTGGGTCTCTGCCTCTGCCTCCATCAGTTGCTGGATGAAGGCTCTATAGTGATATTTAAGATATCACTATGTCACTACAGGGCAGGTCAAGATCGGGCCCCCTCTCCTCTTATTGTCCAGGGTCCTAGGTGGCGTCATCCTTTTGGATTCCTGGGAAATTCTCTGGAGCCAGGTTTCTGCTAACCCTATAATGGCTCCCTCAATCAAGATATCTCTCTCCTTGCTCTCATCTCTGTCTTTCCTCCATCTCGACCATCTGATTCCCTCAAGTTCTCCTCTCCCCTCCTCTTCTCCAACCCTTCCCTCTTCCCCCATCCCTATGCTCCCAACCCTGCCAGTCAATCCTGTCTGTTTCCAATTTCTAGGTGGGTCTATATATGTTTTCTTTTGGTTCACCTTATTACTTAGCTTCTCCAGGATCATGAACTATAGGCTCAATGTCATTTGTTTATAGCTAGTATTCACTTATGAATGAGTACATACCATATTCATCTTTTGGGTCTGGGTTACATAATTCAGGATAGTGTTTCTAATTCCATTCATTTGCATGCAAAATTCAAGATCTCATTGTTTTTTACCACTGAGTAGTACTCTTGTGAGACCCTCACCCCTTATTCTCAAAGGGATGAGAATTTCCTAGCAGAGTGGTTTTTTTTTTAAATTAAACACTGCTTGGTCTATTAGCTTGTGCATATTTTTAGCTACCTCTTACATCTAAATTAACCCATTTCTATTAATCTGTATATCACCATGTGGTTGTGACCTACAGGTAAGATTCCGTGCAGTGTCAGAGTGTTTTAAAATTAGGAAAACAGACTAGCGCTTTCCTTCCCCCTCCTGCCTGAGAAATTCCAAAGCACAAGGACACTTCAGCCACAGAAAATAACCTTGCTCTAAACAAAGAACTACATCCTGATATAGCAGGATGGGACAGAGCAAAAAAAAAAAAAAAACCTTGCACCTGTGCCAAAGCAGCTTCAAAAGCCTCTGTGTAGTTTCCACCTTTAAAAATTAACCCTGCAAAGGAATTTTTAACTTCTCTCTCTACCTTGCTATCTTGCAGTTTCAGGGTATAGAAGAAGTTCCTCCCTGGCTAGCCTGATTAAAAGAGTTTTAACCTTGCATTTTGCAGTCCAGTCTATTATGGTTTGGGGTGGTTCCCCTCTGGGGTTGTGATCTGGGCACAACACTCTAATGTGTAAAGGTTGCCACATTTTCTTTATCCATTCTTTGGCTGAGTGGCATCTAGGTTGTTTCCAGTTCTGGCTATTACAAATAGTGATACTATGAACATATTGAACAAATGCTTTTATAGTATGATTGGGCAATCTCTTGGGTATATTCCCAGAGAGTGGAATTGCTGGATCCTGAGGTGGGTTGACTCCCAGTTTTCCTGAGAAACCGCCACACTGATCTCCAAAGTGGTTGTACAAGTTTTGCCAGTCCCACCAACAATGGATGAGTGTTCCCCCTACTCCACAACCTCTCCAGCAATGGGCTATCATTGGTGTTTTTGATTTTAGCCATTCTGACAGGTGTAAGATGGTATCTCAGAATTGTTTTGATTTGCATTTCCCTGACATCTAAGGAAGTTGAACATGTCCTTAAGTATCTTTTGGCCATTGAGATTCTTCTGTTGAGAATTCTCTGTTTAGTTCAATACCCCAATTTTTAATTGGCTTGATGTCTAATTTCTTGAGTTGTGTAACTCCTGCATTACTCTTGGTACAATTTTCGTGCCACTGTACCATTTACAGTCAGAGAAGGGCCTGGAGATTGAAAAAAACACACAAGAGACCTGGGTCATTCAAAAGGAGATCAGCTGAATGCCATTTATTCAAGCTTAGGAAAACCTTATATACCTAGCTGCTGCACAATGAATTCTCCCCCAGGCAGGTGGAAAATTACACACCCAAGGTGGAATAAGCAATGCTGAATAAGCAATGCCCTATAGCTAATCACAAAGCAGGGCAGAGGGAGCACAGGATAGCTGGAAAATGTAACAAAATGTCTGACCAGAAACTATCCTCAAGGTGAACCACAGGAACAGGGGTAGACCTTTATATATTTAGAGATCAGTCTAAATGGTAAAAATCTTTCCCCATTCAGTAAGCCTTTTTGTCTTATTGATCAGCAGGTTGTGCATTCTGACTCTCAAATCTCAAATTCAATAAAATTCAAACTTCTGAAACACTGACATGATATGGAGATAAAGTAGTCCACATTGACTGTGAAGGAACATAGTCAAAACAAATTGCAAAAATAATGCATAAATTACACTCAAGTTAAGATGCAAGGTAGAAGTTGAAACAAATAAGAAGTTTCAACGACAGATTTGGATCTCAGTCCCATGATACCTCTCCATGTTAATTGAAAGTGGTCCAAAATCTGGAACAGAAACACAAAATACAAACTTTTCTGATCCCACATTTTCCAGCTAAAGATTAATTAGCAATAATGATGTAACACAGAAATAACAAATAGCATCTAAAAAGTCAAAAGAATAGTGGATAATATATACAAAACATGACAAATAATCAATTGGTGAGTTCTCTGAATTTACTTTTTCATTTCCAAAACATCACCTAAAGATACTAGAGAACTAACACAGAATGCAACACAAAAAGGCTTCAGAAATGCCCTTTCTAGCCGGGCGTGGTGGCGCACGCCTTTATAATCCCAGCACTCGGGAGGCAGAGGCAGGCGGATCTCTGTGAGTTTGAGGCCAGCCTGGTCTACAAGAGCTAGTTCCAGGACAGGCTCTAAAAAAGCTGCAGAGAAACCCTGTCTCGAAAAACCAAAAAAAAAAAAAAAGAAAAAAGAAATGCCCTTTCTTTCATGAAAGTCTAAGAAAGGATGACCTAATGAAACGGAAAATGTAAGTTTAAAATTGATGGAATAGTGCATGGGAGGGTAAAAGGGAGTTTTGTAAAAGTTAAAGGAAGGAGAGAAGAAAGGGGAAATTGTTGTTGGTATATTAAATAAATAAATATGTATTTAACATAGAACATTTATAAAATGTTTGCTCTGCTAACAAAAAAAATGGATTTTTTTAATGGTCAGCTATTTTTAACAAAGCACTAATGTTTGCATTTCTGAGGCAGGAAAATTTCACTAATTAACCCAAGCTTGCCTCAAATTACACTATCTGAAACTAGCCTTGAATTCATAACCCTACCTCCCTCTCCTCAGTACTAGGAGTATAGGAGTGCAGCATTGAATTCTATTCTTTTCAAGAGTCCACTTCAATTTTGCAAGACAGAAAATACCACGGATCATAACCCTTATAAAACAAGATTGTTTCATATATTTTCTCTGAATTACAAATGCCAAACTTGAAATCAATAAGAGAAAGATAAGAATCTCAAAAGTATTGGAAACTTGAAATATTGTCGTACAATTTATGGGTCATAGACATCTAAGGGAAATTTAAAGTAGAAGTAAATGAAATACAACATATAAAATCTATACAATGAAAATAGAAACTTGCTCCCTTTCAGTATGAAAGATTTCATAGAGGTAAGAGCTATATAGTGGCTTGGTTGCTTTGGCTTCTCTGATCTTCAAATTGAATCCAAATATCTGTCTCTGTGGTTTTTATTATTCGTGCTACATTTTGTAGCCAACGATTGGGGTATAAATTCAATGAAAGTCTTTGCCTGTGCTTTTTAGCCACAGCCACACATGAAGTATGTGAGGATCCAGCCCCATCTCTGAGCAAGTTTGGGATTTTCCTGTTGTAGCCTCTCTGAAACAGGCTCCAGGTGCCATTCAAATTCCAGAAGCACCTGGGCTCCAAATGCCACAGGACTCATCTGCCCTAGAATGGCCACTTCTGCAATTTCCTGTGCCTTTTCTCAAAATGTTCTCTCTCTCTCTCTCTCTCTCTCTCTCTCTCTCTCTCTCTCTCTCTCTCTCTCTCTCTCTCTCTCTCTCTCTCTCTCTCTCATGGGATCCTGCTAAATTAGGAAGCTGCCTTGAAATCCAGGCAGGCTTTTACTGTTCTATACAGATACAGCAGCAATCAGTCTCACATCCTCATCAACATCCTTGGTAGATTTACTAAGACAATTGGGAATTCTGAAAGGAAGAAATTAGTTAAGAGAGAGATTTTTTTTCCCACATTAAAAGATGAAAAAAATACAATGGAGGGATTTGGGTCTCTATATGATAATATGTGGTTAAGATCACTGCCTGCTCTTCTCAAGGTCCTGAGTTCAATTCCCAGAAACCAAGTGGTGGCTTGCAATCATCTGTAATGTGATCTGGCACCCTTTTGAGGAAGAGGCCTCGTCAGTACTCCTCATCAACTTCGACCATGAAACCCAATATGGACAAGTTCAACAGAACTGCCAAGTGAGGGCTGCACATTCATGCTTCACCACTGTCATGGCATAAATTTCATTTTCAATTTCATGATAATATGATAGACAATTTGAAAATGAGATTAAATGAAAGTATATCTAATTCAGATAGAATTTATGTAATGTCAGTCGTAAACATTATCAGTTTCATCATTTTTTTCTTATCACTAAAAAAGGTTGTTAAACTTAGTGCTCATATACAGGCCTTAGAAAATCCTAATAAAACAGATCACAGAGATATTCAAATCTAGACAGAGAAATTTAATGGGGAGCCAATTTCAGCATTGCATTAAGAATAGGGAACATCAAATAGCCTGCCTGCAGCAAGGAAGGCCTTTTGTCTGCGAGGTCCCTGGCCACCAAGGGGAACTGATCCTAAACCAGAAGATCCATAGGGGATCATTTGGAGAAAGAGATGGGCAGGCGCCAATGCAAGAATCCCTCCAACAATCTGAAAAACAACATGAAACCACTGGAACCCAGCGAACTTTCAACAGGAGGACTTGAACAGCCTAATCAAGAAGAAGTAGAAAAAACTGACTTTATGAAAGTAATAGAGTCCCTTAAACAGGAGGTGAAAAACTACCTTAAAGAAATGGATGAAAAGAGTAACAAAAAGTTTGAAGAAATGAGTAAATCTGTGCTACGCCCACGGCTGTCACGCCTGTGTAGCAGAAAAATGCCGCTAAGGTGAAACGACGCTGAAGGGTTGGGGTCCGCGCTCCCAGAAGCTGAGCCTCAGGCAGTTCCCTGGCAATCAGCCACAGTCATGATTCCGGATCAGCAAACTTGCCTTCGCTAGCCCTGGCGCTGTATTGAGCTTTCTGTTCTTTGTTTCTGTATTCTGTGTAGTTCTTTTATCTTGCCAGCAGATCGAGATGTCTTAAGACATTACCGATAATAACCAAACTACTGAGGACATATTGGACTCTGGCTCGCTCTCTGGGGGAACTTATGGATACCCTAAAACAGAAAGAGCTCATGATAGGAGAAGATGAGTAAATGATGAAAGAAAACATATGGAGTGACATGAGTTACCATCTATGGAGAGGCTAGCCAGAAGGAAAAACCCCTGGTGCATTTTAGATAGGATGCACAATTTCTTTTATAATAATAATAGTCTTTATATATACAAGACAAGGATTGTTCTCTTCAGAAACAGTTTTTAGACAGGGAAGCACAGTATGGGAATAGATGGGTTAATGGACAAAGGCTGTTATGTTTTACTTTGAACTCTATGAATAGGCTTGCTAGATTCCAACACCCATGGTGTCTCCTGCATAGGAGATACTAAAAGGTACATCTCCACAGGTGCAGAGAGATGATTAGGCATATTTGGTCACTAGATGATATGAAGAAAGGGTTAGAGAGAGAGAAGGCCATGATAGTGATAATGAGACAGAAACTCTCTGTTCATAAGATGTAACCACTTGTCTGAGGTTTAAGTTCCCAAGGACAAGATTTCCTCTTCTAAGGATGCTTTATGTCTAACACCTGTCCCTGATAATGTGACTAAGAGAAGCTTTCATACTGTGCCAACTGATGACACATGAGCTTCTGGTTTGTTCTTTGTTTGAATACTATATAATGAAAGCATGAATTTAGTAAAATTGCAGCAGCATATTCAACCTTATTGTGTCTGTCTGTCATTTCCTTGCCGATTCCTGATTTTTCCTAGCCTTCACCCCATTCTCCCGCGGTTGGTGGTCTCCAAGAGAGGCGGTCCGTGGAAAATCCATAAATGATATCCTAGGAAACCAAGAAAAAACAATCAAACAGATAATGGAAACATTTCAAGACTTGAAAACTGAAATGGAGGCAAGGAAGAAAATACAAACCGAGGGCCGACTGGATATGGAAAATCTAGGTAAACGAATAGAGACTACAGAAATAAGCGTAACCAACAGAATACAAGAGATAGAAGAAAGAATCTCAGATTCTGAAGATACCATAGAGAAAATAAATGCACTGATCAAAGAAAACAGCAAATCCAACAAATTCTCATCACAAAACATTCAGGAAATCTAGGACACAATAAAAAGACCAAACCTAAGAATAATACAGGTAGATGAAGGAGAAGAATTACACCTCAAAGGCCCAGAAAATTTATTCAATAAAATTATAGAAGAAAACTTTCCCAACCTAAAGAAAGATATTCCTATGAAGGTTCAAGAAGCATACAGAACACAGAATACACTGGATCCCCCCCCGCAAAAAAAAATCCCCTCGCCATATAATAATTAAAACACAAAACATACAGAATAAATAAAGAATATTAAGAGCTGCAAAGGAAAAAGGTCAACCTATCAGACTTACACCTGACTTCTTTATGGAAACCATGAAATCCAGAAGGTCCTGGATAGATGTACTGCAGAAACTAAGAGATCATGGATGCAGGCCCAGACTACTATACCCAGCCAAGCTTTCACTCACTATCAATGGAGAAAACAAAATATTCCAGGATAAAAAAAAATTAAACAATACGTAGCAACAAATCCAGTCATACAGAAAGTATTAGAAGGAAAATCACAAACCAAGGAGTCCAACAATGCCCACAATAACTCAGACATCTAGTGACCCTTCACCAGCAAAACTCAAAAAAGGGAAACATACAATCTCTACTACCAAAAAAAAATGATGACCAGAGTTAACAACCACTGGTCATTAATATCACTTAATATCAATGGATTCAATTCACCTATAAAAAGGCACAGGCTAAGAGATTGGATACGAAGACAGAATCCAACATTCTGCTATTTACAAAAAACACACCTCAACCACAAAGACAGACATCTACTCAGAGTAAAGGGTTGGGAAAAGGTATATCAAGCAAAGAGACCTAAGAAACAAGCGGGTGTGGCCATACTAATTTCTAACAAAGTTGACTTCAAACTAAAATCAATCAGAAGAGATGGAGAGGGACATTTTATACTCATAACAGGAACAATTCATCAGGATGAAGTCTCAATCCTGAATATCTATGCCCCTAATATAAAATCACCCACTTATATAAAAGAAACATTACTAGAACTCAAGGCAGCCATCAAACCACACACACTAATAGTAGGATACTTCAACACTCCTCTCTCACCAATGGACAGGTCAATCAGACAAAAACCTAACAGAGAAATAAGAGAATTAATGAAGGTTATGAATCAAATGGACTTAACAGATATCTATAGAACATTCCACCCAAATAGGAAAGAATATACCTTCTTCTCTGCAGTTCATGGAACCTTCTCGAAAATTGACCACATACTCGGTAACAAAGCAAACTTCCACAGATACAAAAAAAAGTATTAGTAACCATCTGTGTCTTATCAGATCACCATGGAATAAAGTTAGAATTTAACAATAATTCTACCCCCAGAAAGCCTACAAACTCTTGGAAATTGAACAGTTACTGAACCACCCCTGGGACAGGGAAGAAATAAACAAAGAAATTAAAGTCTTCCTTGAATTCAACGAAAATAAAGACACAACATACCCAAACCTATGGGACACAATGAAAGCAGTGCTAAGAGGACAGTTCATAGCACTAAGTGCCCACATTAAAAAAAAAACGGAGAAAGCTCACATTAGAGACTTAACAGCACAGCTGAAAGTTCTAGGAAAAAAAAGAAGCAGATTCACCCAGGAGGAGTAGAAGATTGGAAATAATCAAACTGAGGGCTGAAATCAACAAAATAGAAACACAGAAAACAATCCAAAGAGTCAATGAAACAAAGAGTTGATTCTTTGAGAAAGTCAACAAGATTGACAAACCTTTATCCAAATTAATCAAAAGGCAGAGAGAGAACATGCAAATTAACAAGATCAGAAATGAAAAAGGGGACATAACAACAGACACTGAGGAAATTCAGAGAATCATTAGATCTTACTACAATAGTTTATATGCCACAAAATTGGAAAATGTAAAAGAAATGGACTTGTTTCTAGATAAGTACCACTTACCAAAATTAAATCAAGACCAGGTAAACAATTTAAACAGACCTATAGGTCGTGAGGAAATAGAAGCTGTCATAAAAAAAAAAAACCTCCCAACCAAAAAAAGCCCAGGACCTGATGGTTTTAATGCAGAATTTTATCAGAACTTCCAAGAAGAGCTGATACCTATTCTCCTTAATGTGTTTCACATAATAGAAACAGAAGAGTCATTGCCAAACTCTTTTTATGAAGCTAGTAACCCTGATTCCAAAACCACACTAAGACCCAACCAAGAAAGAGAATTACAGACCAATCTCACTCATGAACATCGATGCAAAAATTCTCAATAAAATTCTGGCAAACAGAATCCAAGAATACATTTTAAAAAATTATCCATTACGATCAAGTAGGCTTCATCCCAGAGATGCAGGGCTGGCTCAACATACAAAAATCTATCAATGTAATCCATCATATAAATAAACTGAAAGAAAAAAAACCATATGATCATTTCATTAGATGCTTAAAAAGCATTTGACAAAGTTCAACACCCCTTTATGATAAAGGTTTTGGAGAGGTTAGGGATACAAGGATCATAACTAAATATAATAAAAGCAATATATAGCAAGCCAACAGCTAATATCAAATTAAATGGAGAGAAACTCAAAGCCATTCCACTAAAATCAGGAACAAGACAAGGCTGTCCACTCTCACCATATCTCTTCAACATAGTTCTTGAAGTTGTAGCAATAGTCATAAGACAACTGATGGGGGAGCTGACCAATCCCTTTTTCTGAGGGGCGTGACCCCTCCAGGGCTACAAATGTTTGTTTCCCTGCACTCCTCGCTGGAACCTTGGCTTTTGTAAGTTCCCTTTTCTTTCCTTTATTAAAGCTGAATATTATATATTAAAGCTAGTCTGGTTAATCATAATTGACAATCGACCACACCCCTTCATTTTGTTGCCCAAATGTGTGGCTTTTTAGCTACCCTGGGTCACTTTGCAGCTGCCGGGAAGGGGCAACGGGGTCTACCCCACCCCCAACCCGCGGCAGGCCCGACTGCTTGCCGGACAACAGCAGAGGGGCTAGCAGCTCACGGCTTATGGGCATAGCACTCTTTCTGCTGCACCACAGTTTTCCCGGCCCACCAGAAGGCGTGCACACCAGCTTGTGCAGCCGCAGTTGCCAAAGGAGCTTGGCCGTGCTGCCACGCTGGGCCAGCTTCCCTTGTCGCAACCCGTGACACGGGTCCTGCCAGCACCTGCAGAGCGCCCAGCACGGTCATGCGCACGCGCGTGCACACACAGTGCAATTGTTCCCAGGGCCCCCGAGCACCCACAGCAACTGCTCCCGCGCCCAGAGCGCACCAAACCGCTAAGTGTACTCCCTTAGGTGGCCGCCAGCTGCCAAGGACTCGGCTTTGCTCGGGCCCCACCCCGCTGTAGCAGTTACCCACCTGAGAAAGTTACTGCCTGTGTCCCGGCATTTGAGTTTGTGACCTCCCCCCCACACGCCCACCCGGGACCTCTAGCCTGCACTAGCCCACCTGCCTGTAGCTATAATCCATACAGTGCATGGTCTGTGAGCTCCTATTTTTTAGAATTTCCTTTCTGGGTCTGACTTTTTCAGCCACCTTCTGGTAGGCAATGGTCATTACAGGTAAAATTACTTTCGATTAAAAATAAATAAATAAACAAACAAATAAATAAACAAACAGATTTGATTGAAAATGTCTGACAATATCACCGTTGAAGGATTCTACAGATTGTTTAATTGCACCATGGCTGAGTTATTGCAGGAGGTAAATAAGGTTTCCTTTGGTTGGATATTTACAGGGCTTGGGATTTTTCTTGTTTTTATTTTTTTCGTTATAATGTAGTTGGACAATAGGAAGATGATAGAGTCCTTACAGGACGAATCCAGGATTCTTAAGGCAGAAGTTGAAAAATTAAGAAAGGGCATGACTGTTTTGAGAGACAACTTCCAAATGGTTGAGGTAATTTCAAAAACAATTCAGATTGACAATAACCACATCAAGAAACAGTTTGAAGTTCTCGAGGAAAGGAATAGATCTTTGTCTGATATGACTCTGTCAACTGAGCAAAATTTAGAAAAAGTAAAGTCTGCTATTGAGAAGAGATTCATTGCTGTGGAGGAGGGAACAGCTTATTTGGACCATAAATTTCAGTCCCTGTCTGTAGGAACTGAAACATTATCTGAGAAAATTTGAACCACTGAATGTATTAATAGGACTTAATCAAAGGGCTATGAAAGATTAATGGACAGAATTTCAATACAAGACAGAACAATTCATGCCATGAAAATTCTATCCAAGGATGAGATATTATCTGTATTGGACAAACTTCATACCTTAGAATCCTCTATGAAGGCCTTGAAACATAATTCTGGACAGGAGATTCAGGCCTTGCAGAAGGCAATGGTAAACAGATTTGAAAAGATTGAGGGAATTATACACTGTGATGAACAGGAGCAAATGATAGAAAGGAAAATTTTAACTCCATCAGTGAGTAAAACTCTCTGGGATAATTTCCATAAAGCTCTACCTGCCTTTCCAGTAATAACAACAGAGAAGGTGACTGATTCCAGAAACCCTAGGGTAATCAAGGAACATACATGGCAGCCCATCCATATGAATGATCTGAAAGAAATTAAACAAGCTGTTATGAATTTTGGGATACATAGCTCCTTTGTTAAGGAGATGCTAAAAACATGGTCTATCAGCAAGAAAGCCACTCCACACGATTGGATTCAATTAATTTCAGCAGTTCTAGAGAGCGGATCTCAATTAAATTGGAAGTGTATGTTCAGACAAGAGGCTAGATTTTTAGAACAGCAAGAAAGAGTGAAGGGAATTGAGATTACCCTAGATCAAATTCTAGGTGAAGGACTTTTTTCTGATCCTCTAGAACAAGCTAATTATGATGAACACACCTTATCCATATGTACTACAGCAGCCTTAAAGGCTTGGACAGGGTTCAATACCTAAGACAGAAAATGGAATCATATATCAGAGTTAAACAGGGTCAGAGAGAAGCCTTTAGTGACTTTTTATAAAGACTAACTAAAGCTATACAAATAGGGATATCTGACCCAGAAGCAAGGCGTACAAAAATTGAGACTTTGGCTTATGAGAATGCCAATGTGGAGTGCAAAAGGATTTTGGGGCCTTTAAAGATCAGATCAGTGCCCTTGGATAAATGGGTCTTGAATACAATGAATGTTGATATGTTTGACTATGGCACTGAAGCATGGGTAGAAGAAGCAATTTCCAGTGGTAAAAGCAGGCATCAAAATACCAAATGTTTAATTGTGGCAAAATGGGACAAATGAAAAGGAATTGTAGACAAAGGATTTCCAGAAATAATAATAATAATAATGCCTCTTCCAGGAATAACAGAAATAGGAGGCCTCAGCCTTCAGGTTTATGTAGGAGATGTGGAAAAGGCAGACATTGGACGAATGAATGTAGATCGACAAGAGATAGACAAGGCAACTCGTTGCCATCGGGAATCAGCAATGGGGGGCCTCTCGCAGGTCCCCATGGTGAATGTGGTCCAGTCATTTCCCGTTCTGCAGAGAACATGCCTTGTCAGGACAAATAGAAAGCCCCATGTCTGCTGTTAAAAGCAAAAACGGCCTGAAAGATGAGTTACGTGTATTTTGGCAGACTTCTATAAGAGATCAAAGACCAAAGCTAAGAGTGTGTGTAAATGGCGTTTTTATTACTGGCCTGCTGGACACAGGTGAGGATGTAAGTATCATTACTCCTGAATCTTGGCATCCATATTGGCCTCTACAGGATGTAAATGTTCAGTTCCTGGGAATTGGAACCCTATCTCGAGTAAGGCAGAGCATGAGATGGGTTGAATGCATAGGGACAGAAGAACAAATAGGAAAATTAAGGCCATATGCAGCCAATATTGCAGTGAATTTATGGGGCCATGACCTATTGCAGCAATGGAATACCCAAATTAACATTCCTGCTACTTCTAGAGCCTATATTTCTGAGGAAAATATTAAAAGATATTACAGACGGTGAAAACCATCCATTCGGGCTGTACAAGAACACAAAGCAACTGATGCCCCTTCAGAGATACCAACAGCCCTGCCTCTAAAATGGTTGACTGAGAAACCAATATGGACAAAGCAATGGATTTTAGCTGAGGAAAATTTGCAGGCTTTAGAACAGCTGGTACAAGAGCAATTAGATGCTCAACATATAGAAGAATCTACCAGCCCTTGGAATTCTCCTGTATTTGTGGTTAAGAAAAAATCTGGTAAATGGAGAATGGTGACATATCTCAGAGGTATCAACAAGGTTATTCAACCTATGGGCTCTCTGCAATCTGGAATTCCTCTGCCCTCTTTATTACCAAAAGGATGGCCTCTCATAGTTATTGATTAAAGGATTGTTTCTTCACTATACCTTTACAAGAAAGAGATACAGAAAAGTTTGTATTCACAGTGCCTACTTATAATAACTCTCAACCTACCAGGAGATACCAGTGGACCATCCTTCCACAGGGCATGTTGAACTCTCCCACCCTGTGCCAATACTTTGTAAATCAACCATTACAAATAATACGCAAGCTATTTCCCAAGTCTATAATTTATCTTTACATGGATGACATTCTGTTATCTGTTTCAAACATGGATACCTTAGAAAGATTGTTTGAAGAAGTAAAAATAGTTTTACCTAAATGGGGATTGCAGATTGCTCCTGAACAAATTCAGAGAGGAGATTCTGTTGATTATCTAGGTTATAAAATAGGTTTGCAAAAAATTAAGACACAAAAGGCACAAACTAGAAGAGATCGGCTACGGACTCTTAATGACTTTCAAAAATTGTTAGGAGACATTTCCAGCCTTTGACCGGCTGTTGGGATAACACCTGATATGATAATTCATTTAAATAAAACCTTGGATGGTAAAAAAAGACTTAAACAGTCCCAAAGAATTAACAGCTGAAGCAGAAAAAGAACTGACAATGGTTGAAGAAAAATTACAGGAGGCACATGTGGATAAGGTGAATCCAGAACTCAGTTGTATTCTCTTCATATTGCCTTCAAAAATTTCTCCTACAGGAATTTTAATGCAAACAGATGATATTATCTTAGAATGGATCTTTCTACCATATAAACCAAGTAAGAGAATAAAAACTTATGTGGAAAAAGTCTCTGAATTAATTATAAAAGGCAAATTGAGACTTCGTCAACTAGCAGGCATAGACCCAGCAGAAATTATAGTGCCTTGCACTGCTGATGAAATAAAAAAAAAATTATGGGAAGACAATGAACCATGGCAAAGAGCTTGTGCTAACTTTTGGGAGAAATTAACAACTATCCAAAAAGCAAGAGGCTTAACTTTATAAAGAGAACTCCTTGGATTCTTCCTCGAATCATCCGTGACACTCCAATAACTGGAGCCCATACATTTTATACTGATGCTAATAAATCAGGGAAGGCAGGTTACAAATCAGAAGACTTGAGTAAGGTGGAACAAAGTCCTTATGATTCTGTCCAGAAGACAGAATTATATGCCATTCTTATGGTGCTAAGGGATTTTAAAGAACCTCTTAATAGAGTTACTGACTCACAATATGCAGAAAGTTATCTTACATATTGAAACTACTGAACTTGATGATACAGAACTAACCTCATTGTTTATCCAGGTACAAGACATGATCAGGAACAGGCTTTGCCCTACAGGTCTGCAGGTCTTCTAGCACAAGGTAATGCAGACATTCATCAATTGTTGATTGGTAGTGTGCTGCAGGCCTCTGAATTTCATAAAAAACATCATGTCAATAGCAAAGGCTTGAAGTAAGAGTTTTCTATTACATGGGAACAAGCTGAGATTATAAAGAAATGCCCTACTTGCTCTTTCTATAACCAAACACCACTGGCTGCAGGGGTTAATCCAAAGGGCACTCAAAGGAATGAAATCTGGCAGATGGATGTGTTCCACTTTGCAGAATTTGGCAAATTAAAATATGTACACGATACCATTGACACTTATTCAGGTTTTTAATGGGCAACTGCTTTAAGCTCAGAAAAACCTAATTCAGTAATCATTCATTTATTAGAAGTTATGGCCATCATGGGTATACCTGCACAAATAAAAATGGATAATGGTCCAGCTTATGTCTCTAGGAAAATGAAACTTTTTGCTTATCACAATACTAAGCATGTTACAGGTATACCATACAATCCTATGGCTCAAGCAGTCATAGAAAGATCAAATAGAACTATAAAGGATATGTTAAACAAACAGAAAGGGGTGGAAAATACCCCCAGAAATAGATTACACAATGCTTTATTAACCTTGAATTTTCTCAACACTAATGAGAAGGGGACAACGGCTGCAGAAAGACATTGGATAATGGAAAAGTCCGCTGAATTAAATCAAACAGTTTATTTCAAGGATGTGCTGACCTTGCAATGGAAGCCAGGAGATGTGTTGCATTGCGGAAGGGGTTTTGCTCTTGTCTCCACAGGAAAGGAAAAATTGTGGATACCGTCAAAATAAAGGTTCAGTTTGAAGAGGAGAAGCCCCTTGAAAAAGAAAAATAACAATTCATACACAAGGATGATGATCATGGGGCTGGGTTCTTTTCTTATCTCCACAGGAAAACACTCATCTTCAAAGAATTTAAGGGACCCTGGATATTTAAATACTGATGGATGGAAACTAGTTACGATCCACTAAGGATCAGCAATAACACTAAATAGGTTCCATGAGTATGAAAAAAATTTTTTTCTCTAATGTGTCTCAATGTACATTTCTTTATAAATATGTAGAGCTGGTTTTGGAGTTGGACTCTGGCCCAGTCTCTCTTCAATTCCAAGCCTGTTGATAAGAGATATCTCAGAGTTTCTGTCCCAGGTCAGGAGCCATGTTATGGGACATAATAATAATAATAATAATAATAATAATAATAATAATAATAATAATAATATACTTGATAAACTTTCTTTGACTTTCCTCATATCTGTGTCTGTCTTTAATACACCTTTCATTGAATATATATACATATATATATATATATATATGTCTGTATATGTCTTTGTAGATAATGTTTACCTTTTCCATAACAAATAACAAATTTTCCTTCAGTAATCTTTAAAGTTTCCAGGTTGAAGATGGGGCCCCACAACATCAACTCCACCTGGTTACTATGACGCCATGTTTTTAATAGCGCTAAAATTAGACCTGTTTTTTGGTACCAACTGCACAGGACAGTTTTGAATGGTGCACATTTTTGACAACATTCTGACCGGACCTCCTCAAAACACTCAGAGGCTAGTTACAATTTTCTCAGACCAAATGTTAACCTGGGTATTTTACCATCATTTGCTTTCACAGGACCCCCTGAGAAGAACGTCACCACCATGTCAGCTGGAAGCAATCTTAGAGGACGACGCCCCCTCTCCCCACAGAGTTTGCCCTCAGGTTTAGGGACACCAATTGGTGGTTGGTATAGGGTTGAGGGGATGGGGAAGGTATTATATGGACTCAGGGGTGTATATTTAAAAAAGGGGGGGATTAACTGGTTTGATGGGATGATTGATATTTGTGAGTTATTGTTTTTAGAAAACTGTATTGGTGCTGATTCTTGTATATTGATATATTGAACATTGTATGTGAGTATGCTTCTACCTCTGTTTAAAACAATTGTTATATTGAGATATTTACCATAATTGCAATGCACATTTCTACCTCTGATATTATTTATGTAATGACATTGTTTACAATTGGAAATCATTGTCCTCATTTATTGCACAGTTGTTTATTCTCTTAGTCTTCAAGTTAGATAGGTATTGAGAATTATATGTTAGTCATATTTATATTTAGGATAATCAGGTTTTTAGATACATAGAGATTATATTTAATATAGATAGTATAATCTTCGACCTCTTCGAAGAGCTGTAGAAAATGGCCTTTAATCTAACCTAGAATTTTGTACTTATAAGACACAATCACTCCTGGAAACACCGCTCTATTCCCAAAAGAACGTTGAGCACCAAAGATACTCCACTGGGAGCTTGTCTTCTTCTTGGCAGAATTGGCCTTTGGGCAAAGAAAAGCCCATACCTTGACTACTGACAAAGATACAGAATATCCATAAGTGGATAAAACAGGATTGCCTTATCTTGCCAAGACAGGGTACGATAGTTCTACTAAAGGTTCCTTGCCTTTGAAAAATGGTATGTCGGTTGTGTTAGGCCTTAGCCAAAGTTGGTTGCCTCAGAATTGCAAATGAGATTTTGGGTGATTGCCCAGGTAGTCAGTTGTCTCTGTCATTTGTTGCACATTCTGGGAGTTTCTCGTTTGTACTTCCTGGTTGCTTAAGTAATATTAGTTCCCTTCTCAGATCTTTGATGGGGTTGAAGATTAGATAATTGTATCTACCCTCTACATTATTTAGACTCCTTGAAGTAGAATGCTTAGTAAAACTTTTGTTATATGTTTCTTGCTTAATATTGTTTGCTGTTTGTAATTTTATATTTATTATCTGTTCCCATTGTATATAGTTGTATTTGGTGTTGAATCTGTCTTATTTAGACAAAAGAGGGAGATGATAGGGGAGCTGACCAATCTCTTTTTCTGAGGAGTGTGACCCCTCCAGGGCTCCAAATACCTTTAAAAGATCTGTGTTTGTTTGTTTTTACCCTCTTTGTTTCCCTGTGCTCCTTGCTGGAACCTTGGCTTTTGTAAGTTCCCTTTTCTTTCCTTTATTAAAGCTGAATATTATATATTAAAGCTAGCCTGGTTAATCATAAATGCCAATCGACCAAATCCCTTCAGACAACACCAGGAGATCAAGGGGATTCGAATCGGAAAGGAAGAAGTCAAACTTTCGTTATTTGCAGATGATATGATAGTGTACATTAGTGACCCCCAAACCTCTACCAAAGAACTCCTACAGCTGATAAATAACTTCAGTGAAGTGGCAGGCTACAAGATCAACTCAAAAAAATCAGTAGCCCTCCTATACACAAATGACAGAGAAGCAGAGAAGGAATTCAGAGAAACTTCACCTTTTACGATAGCCACAAATAGCATAAAGTATCTTGGGGTTACTCTAACCAAGGAAGGGAAAGATTTATTTGATGAGAACTTTAAGTCTTTGAAGAAAGAAATTGAAGAGGACAGCAGAAAAAGGAAAGACCTCCCATGCTCTTGGATGGGTACGATCAACATAGTAAAAATGGCAATTCTACCAAAGGCAATCTATAAATTCAACACAATCCCCATTAAAATCCCAACAAAATTCTTCACAGACCTTGAGAGAACAATAATCAACTTTATTTGGAAAAACAAAAAACCCAGGATAGCCAAAACAATCGATACAATAAAGGAACTTCTGGAGGCATTACCATCCCTGACCTCAAACTTTATTACAGAGCTACAGTAATGGTACAGCTTGGTACTGGCATAAAAACAGAGAAGTCGACCAATGGAATCAAATAGAAGACCCGGATATTAAAACACAAACCTATGAATACCTGATTTTTTACAAAGGAGCTAACAATAAATATACAATGGAAAAAAAGGAAGCATCTTCAACAAATGGTGCTGGGAGAACTAGATGTCAACCTGTAGAAGAATGAAAATAGATCCATATCTATCACCATGCACAAAACTCTAGTCCAGATAGATTAAAGATCTCAATATCAATCTGAACACACTGAACCTCATAGAAGAGAAACTGGGAAAGAGTCTACAACATATAGGCACAGGAGACCATTTCCTGCATATAACCCCAGTAGCACAGACAATAAGGGCAACATTCAATAAATGGGACCTCCTAAAACTGAGAAGCTTCTGTAAAGCAAAGGACACTGTCATTAAGACAAAAAGGCAACCTACTGATTGGTAGAAGATCTTCACCAACCCCACAAGAGACAAAGGTCTGATATCCAAAATATATAAATAACTCTAGAAACTAGACTTAGAATGCTAATTAACCCATTTAAAAAAATGGGGTACTAATCTGAACAGAGAATTCTCAACTGAAGAAGTTCAAATAGCCAAAAGATACTTAAGGTAATGCTCAACCTCCTTAGCGATCAGGGAAATGCAAACCAAAACAACTTTGAGATACCATCTTACACCTGTCAGAATGGCTAAAATCAAAAACACCAATGATAGCCTTTGCTGGAGAGGTTGTGGGGCAAGGGGAACACTCATGCATTGCTGGTGGGAATGCAAACTTGTGCAACCACTTTGGAAATCAGTGTGGCGGTTTCTCAAGAAATTAGGGATTACCCTACCCCAGGATCCAGCAATACCACTCCTGGGAATATACTCAAGAGATGCCCTATCATACTACAAAAGTATTTGTTCAACTATGTTCATAGCAGCATTATTTGTAATAGCCAGAACCTGGAAACAACCTAGATGCCCCTCAATGGAAGAATGGATTAAGAAAGTGTGGATATATACACATTAGAGTACTACTCAGCGGTAAAAAACAATGACATCTTGAATTTTGCATGCAAATGGATGGAAATAGAGAACACTATCCTGAGTGAGGTAACCCAGACCCAAAAATATGAATATGGTATGTACTCACTCATTAGTGGATTCTAGCCATAAATTAAAGACATTGAGTCTATAATTCATGATCCTAGATGAGCTAAATAGGAAGGTAAACCCCTCCCCAAAAAAACATGTAGTTATCTTCCTGGATGTTGGAAATAGACAAGATTTCCAGGCAAAAATGTAGAACTTGGGGGTGGGGTGGGATGCGGGTAAGGGGAGATGAGGAGAGAGAAGTGAGAAGGGGAGGATGGGGAGAACTTCGGGAATGGGACAGTTGGGATGGAAGAGGAGTGGATATGGGAGCAGGGAAGTATATATCTTAATTAAGGGAGCCATTTGAGGGTTGGCAAGAGACCGGACTCTAGAGGGGTTCCCAGGTGTCCAAGGAGATGTCCCCAGCTTGTTCCTTGAGCAGCTAAGGAGAGGGCGCCTATACTATAGCCACTCTGATGAATATTTTGTATACCACCATAGAACCTTCATCTGGCGATGGATGGAGATAGAGACAGAGACCCACATTGGAGCAACGGACTGAGCTCCCAAGGTCCAAATGAAGAGCAGAAGGAGGGAGAACATGAGCAATGAAGTCAGATATGTGAGGGGTGCACCCACCCACTGTGATAGTGGGGCTGATCTAATGGGAACTCACCAAGGCCAGCTGGACTGGGTCTGATGGAGCATGTGATCAAACCAGACTATCTGAACATGGCTTACATGGAGGGCTGACTGAGAAGCCAGGGACAATGGCACTGGGTTTTAAGTCTATTCCATGTACTGGCTTTGTGGGATCCTAGTCTGTTTGGATACTCACCTTCCTAGACCTGGATGGAGGGGGGAGGACCTTGGGCTTCCCACAGGACAGGGAACTCTGACTGCTCTTTAGACTGGAGATTGAGGAGAAGGGGAATGGGTGGAGGGGGAGGGAAATAAGAGGAGGGGAGGATGTGAAAATTTGTAATATTAATACTAATAATAATAATAATAAAGGAAAAAAGATAGAGAACATCCTAAGGTTTTCAGACAGCCAATCTTAATATATCCAGTAGCCTTACAGGAATTGCCAAATGGCAGAGGTTCTATTACAGTCAACTGGACCACTGTGTCAGTATTAGATTTAAGGAGATTCAAGGAAGCAGCAATCTCATATGGCATGCATACACCTTTTGTGAAGCAAATGTTAAAGTTGTGATCAATTTGTAACAGAATTATCCCTAAAGGCTGGATAGAATTGGTTAAAGATATTTTAGAGCATAGTTCACAATTATAATGGAGTGTAGTAAGAAACTACTAATCTATGTAAGAAGGACCATTGATGGGCTGGAGAGATGGCTCAGCAGTTCAGAGCACTGGCTGCTCTTCCAGAGGTCCTGAGTTCAATTCCCAGCAACCACATGGTGGCTCACAACCATTTGTACTGAGATCTAGTGCCCTCCTTGGCGAGCGGGCATACATGGAGGCAGAATGTTGTATACAGCTCTTCCTGCAGGGGTTATTCTCCCCGGATACTGCCTCTCTCTCCCTGTCCCTTCCCAGCTTGCACCCAGAATCCTCCCCCCCTCCCCCTTCCTCATCCTCCCGTCTTTGGGGCCACAAAATCCCACAGCTCAGCCTGTTTGGGCTCTGGGGACCCAGAATTGAGTGCACCCAGGCCGGTGGGAGGTCCCCTCCTTCATTTGACTGCCCGGAGCAAGGTAGGCCTTTGTCTGAGAGCTGCTTGGCCTGCAAGGGGACCTCACAGTCTGCAGAAGGATCCATCATTCTTTGGGGTGAGTGAGGAGTGAGTGCCCGAACCGCGGCAGCTGCCCGGAGAGGGACCACCGACTCTCCACAACTCCCCCTGCCACCAGCACACTTCCTGCTCTTCCTGCAGGGGTTATTCTCCCCGGATACTGCCTCTCTCTTCCTGTCCCTTCCCAGCTTGCACCCAGAATCCTCCCCCCCTCCCCCTGCCTCATCCTCCCGTCTTTGGGGCCACAAAATCCCACAGCTCAGCCTGTTTGGGCTCTGGGGACCTGGAATTGAGTGCACCCAGGCCGGTGGGAGGTCCCCTCCTTCATTTGACTGCCCGGAGCAAGGTAGGCCTTTGTCTGAGAGCTGCTTGGCCTGCAAGGGGACCTCACAGTCTGCAGAAGGATCCATCATTCTTTGGGGTGAGTGAGGAGTGAGTGCCCGAACCGCGGCAGCTGCCCGGAGAGGGACCACCGACTCTCCACAACTCCCCCTGCCACCAGCACACTTCCTGCTCTTCCTGCAGGGGTTATTCTCCCCGGATACCGCCTCTCTCTCCCTGTCCCTTCCCAGCTTGCACCCAGAATCCTCCCCCCCTCCCCCTTCCTCATCCTCCCGTCTTTGGGGCCACAAAATCCCACAGCTCAGCCTGTTTGGGCTCTGGGGACCCAGAATTGAGTGCACCCAGGCCGGTGGGAGGTCCCCTCCTTCATTTGACTGCCCGGAGCAAGGTAGGCCTTTGTCTGAGAGCTGCTTGGCCTGCAAGGGGACCTCACAGTCTGCAGAAGGATCCATCATTCTTTGGGGTGAGTGAGGAGTGAGTGCCCGAACCGCGGCAGCTGCCCGGAGAGGGACCACCGACTCTCCACAACTCCCCCTGCCACCAGCACACTTCCTGCTCTTCCTGCAGGGGTTATTCTCCCCGGATACTGCCTCTCTCTTCCTGTCCCTTCCCAGCTTGCACCCAGAATCCTCCCCCCCTCCCCCTGCCTCATCCTCCCGTCTTTGGGGCCACAAAATCCCACAGCTCAGCCTGTTTGGGCTCTGGGGACCTGGAATTGAGTGCACCCAGGCCGGTGGGAGGTCCCCTCCTTCATTTGACTGCCCGGAGCAAGGTAGGCCTTTGTCTGAGAGCTGCTTGGCCTGCAAGGGGACCTCACAGTCTGCAGGAGGATCCATCATTCTTTGGGGTGAGTGAGGAGTGAGTGCCTGAACCGCGGCAGCAGCCCGGAGAGGGACCACCGACTCTCCACAACTCCCCCTGCCACCAGCACACTTCCTGCTCTTCCTGCAGGGGTTATTCTCCCCGGATACTGCCTCTCTCTCCCTGTCCCTTCCCAGCTTGCACCCAGAACCCTCCCCCCCTCCCCCTGCCTCATCCTCCCGTCTTTGGGGCCACAAAATCCCACAGCTCAGCCTGTTTGGGCTCTGGGGACCCGGAATTGAGTGCACCCAGGCCGGTGGGAGGTCCCCTCCTTCATTTGACTGCCTGGGGCAAGGTAGGCCTTTGTCTGAGAGCTGCTTGGCCTGCAAGGGGACCTCACAGTCTGCAGGAGGATCCATCATTCTTTGGGGTGAGTGAGGAGTGAGTGCCCGAACCGTGGCAGCTGCCCGGAGAGGGACCACCGACTTTCCACAACTCCCCCTGCCACCAGCACACTTCCTGCTCTTCCTGCAGGGGTTATTCTCCCCGGATACTGCCTCTCTCTTCCTGTCCCTTCCCAGCTTGCACCCAGAATCCTCCCCCCCTCCCCCTGCCTCATCCTCCCGTCTTTGGGGCCACAAAATCCCACAGCTCAGCCTGTTTGGGCTCTGGGGACCTGGAATTGAGTGCACCCAGGCCGGTGGGAGGTCCCCTCCTTCATTTGACTGCCCGGAGCAAGGTAGGCCTTTGTCTGAGAGCTGCTTGGCCTGCAAGGGGACCTCACAGTCTGCAGGAGGATCCATCATTCTTTGGGGACACCAAACACCTCCGCGCTCCTTTTGAAGGAAGAGATGGGCAGGCGCCAATGCAGGAGCTCCTCCAACAACATGAAAGGCAACATGACATCACCACAAGCCAGACATCCCGAAACAACAAGAATTGAACACCGTACCCCAGAAGATATAGAAGAAACCGACATTAAACAGTACTTTATAAAAATAATAGAGGACCTTAAACAGGAGGTAAAAAACTGCCATAAAGAAATGGAGATGACAAACAAAAAGGTAGACGAAATAAATAAATCTCTCAAAGATACCCAAGAAAAACAAGAAAAACAAGAAAAAGCAATCAAACAGGTAAGGGAAACAGTACAAGACCTGATAAATGAAATGGAGGTGTTGAAGAAAACACAATCTGAGGGACGACTGGAAATGGAAACTCTGAGTAAACGAACAGAAACTTCAGAGACAAGTATTTCCAACCGAATACAAGAGATGGAAGAAAGAATCTCGGACTCTGAAGATACTATAGAGGAAATAAACTCACAGATTAAAGAACTAAACAAATCTAACAAATTCTTAACACAAAACATTCAGGAAATCTGGGACACCATGAAAAGACCAAACCTAAGAATAATTGGGGTAGAAGAAGGAGAAGAATTACAACTCAAAGGCCCAGAAAACATATTCAACAAAATTATAGAAGAAAACTTCCCCAACCTAAAGAAGGATGTTCCTATGAAGGTACAAGAAGCCTACAGAACACCAAATAGACTGGATCAAAAGAAAGCATCCCCACGCCATATAATAATCAAAACACAAAACATACAGAATAAAGAACAGATATTAAGAGCTGCAAAGGAAAAAGGTCAAGTAACATATAAAGGGAAACCTATCAGAATTACACCTGATTTCTCAATGGAAACCATGAAAGCCAGAAGAGCTTGGATAGATGTGCTACAGACACTTAGGGAACATGGATGCAAGCCTAGACTATTATACCCAGCAAAGCTTGCATTCACCATTGATGGAGAAAACAAAATATTCCAGGACAAAAACAGATTTAAACAATACGCAGCCACAAATCCAGCCTTGCAGAAAGTAATAGAAGGAAAATCACAAACCAAGGAGTCCAACAACGCCGACAATAACTCAGGCATCTAGCGACCCTTCACCAGAACAACTAGAAGAAGGGAAACACACAAACTCTACTACTAAAAATGACTGAAGTTAACAACCACTGGTCATTAATATCACTTAATATCAATGGACTCAATTCACCTATAAAAAGGCACAGGCTAAGAGACTGGATACGAAAACAGAATCCAACATTTTGCTGTTTACAAGAAACACACCTCAACCACAAAGACAGGCACCTACTCAGAGTAAAGGGTTGGGAAAAGGTTTATCAAGCAAATGGCCCTAAGAAACAAGCAGGTGTGGCCATACTAATTTCCAACAAAGTTGACTTCAAACTAAAATCAATCAGAAGAGATGGAAAGGGACACTTTATACTCATAACAGGAAAAATCCTTCAGAATGAAGTCTCAATCCTGAATATCTATGCCCCTAATATAAAAGCTCCCACTTATGTAAAAGAAACACTTCTAGAACTCAAGGCAGCCATCAAACCACACACACTAATAGTTGGAGACTTCAACACTCCTCTCTCACCAATGGACAGGTCAATCAGACAGAAACCTAACAGAGAATTGAAAGACTTAATGGAGGTAATGAACCAAATGGACTTAACAGACATCTATAGAACATTCCACCCAAATAGGAAAGAATATACCTTCTTCTCTGCGGCTCATGGAACCTTTTCGAAAATTGACCATATACTTGGTAACAAAGCAAACTTCCACAGTTACAAAAAAATATTAGTAACCACCTGTGTCTTATCGGATCACCATGGATTAAAATTAGAATTCAACAACAATGCTACCCCCAGAAGGCCCACATACTCATGGAAACTGAACAGTCAACTACTGACCCACACCTGGGTCAAGGAAGAAATAAAGAAAGAAATTAAAGTCTTTCTTGAATTTAATGAAAACAAAGACACAACATACTCAAACCTATGGGACACAATGAAAGCAGTGCTAAGAGGAAAGTTCATAGCACTAAGTGCCCACTTAAAGAAAACGGAGAAAGCACTCATTGGTGACTTAACAGCACACCTGAAAGCTCTGGAAAAAAAAAGAAGCAGACTCACCTAGGAGAAGTAGAAGACTGGAAATAATCAAACTGAGGGCAGAAATCAACAAAATAGAAACACAGAAAACAATCCAAAGAATCAATGAAACAAGAAGCTGGTTCTTGGAGAAAATCAACAAGATTGACAAACCCTTAGCCAAACTAATCAAACGGCAGAGGGAGAACACGCAAATTAACAAGATCAGAAATGAAAAGGGGGACATAACCACAGACACAGAGGAAATTCAGAGAATCATTAGATCTTACTACAAAAGCCTGTATGCCACAAAATTGGAAAATGTAAAAGAAATGGACAGTTTTTTAGATAAATACCATATACCAAAGTTTAACCTGGACCAGGTAAATGCTCTAAATAGTCCTGTTAGTCGCGAAGAATTAGAAACTATTATCAGAAACCTCCCTACCAAAAAGAGCCCAGGACCAGATGGTTTCAATGCGGAATTCTACCAGAACTTCCAAGAAGACCTAATACCTATACTCCTTAAGGTATTTCATAATATAGAAACACAAGAGTCACTGCTAAATTCCTTCTATGAAGCTACAGTTACCCTGATACCTAAACCACACAAAGACTCAACCAAGAAAGAGAATTACAGGCCAATCTCACTCATGAACATGGACGCAAAAATTCTCAATAAAATACTGGCAAACCGAATCCAAGAACACATTAGAAAAATTATCCATTACGATCAAGTAGGCTTCATCCCAGAGATGCAGGGCTGGTTCAACATACGAAAATCTATTAATGTAATCCATCATATAAACAAACTGAAGGAAAAAAAACCATATGGTCATCTCATTAGATGCTGAAAAAGCATTTGACAAAATTCAGCACCCTTTTATGATAAAGGTCTTGGAGAGATTAGGGATACAAGGGTCATTCCTAAATATAATAAAAGCTATTTACAGCAAGCCGACAGCTAACATCAAATTAAACGGAGAGAAACTCAAGGCTATCCCACTAAATTCAGGAACACGACAAGGCTGTCCACTCTCTCCTTATCTCTTCAATATAGTGTTTGAAGTTCTAGCAATAGCAATAAGACAACATAAGGGAATCAAGGGGATTCAATTTGGAAAGGAAGAAGTTAAACTTTCATTATTTGCAGATGATATGATAGTATACATAAGCGACCCCAAAAACTCCACCAAAGAACTCCTACAGCTGATAAACTCCTTCAGTAACGTGGCAGGATACAAGATCAACTCCAAAAAATCAGTCGCCCTCCTATCCAAAGGATAAGGAAGCAGAGAGGGAAATCAGAGAAGTATCACCTTTCACAATAGCCACAAATAGCATAAGATATCTGGGAGTATCGCTAACCAAGGAAGTGAAGGATTTATTTGACAAGAACTTTAAGTCTTTGAAGAAAGAAATTGAAGAGGATACCAGAAAATGGAAGGATCTCCCCTGCTCGTGGATTGGGAGGATCAACATAGTAAAAATGGCAATTCTACCAAAAGCAATCTATAGATTCAATGCAATCCCAATCAAGGTCCCATTAAAATTCTTCACAGAGATTGAGAGGACAATAATCAACTTTATATGGAAAAACAAGAAACCCAGGATAGCCAAAAAAATCTTATACAATAAAGGTACTTCTGGAGGCATTACCATCCCTGACTTCAAACTCTATTACAGAGCTACAGTATTGAAAACGGCTTGGTATTGGCATAAGAACAGAGAAGTTGACCAATGGAATCGTATAGAAGACCCGGATCTTAAACCACAAACCTATGAACACCTGATTTTTGATAAAGGAGCCAAAAGTACACAATGGAAAAAAGAGGGCATCTTCAACAAATGGTGCTGGCATAACTGGATGTCAACCTGTAGAAGATTGAAAGTAGATCCATATCTATCACCATGCACAAAACTCAAGTCCAAATGGATTAAAGACCTCAATATTAATTTGAACACATTGAGATTGATAGAGGAGAAAGTGGGAAGTACTCTACAACAAATGGGCACAGGGAACCGTTTCCTATGCATAACCCCAGCTGCACAGACTTTAAGGGCAACATTGAATAAATGGGACCTCCTGAAGTTGAGCAGCTTCTGTAAAGCAAAGGACATTGTCACTAAGACACAAAGGCAGCCTACTGACTGGGAAAAGATCTTCACCAACCCTGCAACTGACAAAGGTCTGATCTCTAAAATATATAAGGAACTCAAGAGACTAGACGGTAAAATGCCAATTAACCCAATTAAAAAATGGGGCGATGAACTGAACAGAGAATTCTCAACAGAAGAAGTTCGAATGGCCAAAAGACACTTAAGGTCATGCTCAACCTCCCTAGCTATCAGGGAAATGCAAATCAAAACAACTTTGAGATATCATCTTACACCTGTCAGATTGGCTAAAATGCAAAACACCAATAATAACCTTTGCTGGAGAGGTTGTGGGGTAAGGGGCACACTCATCCATTGCTGGTGGGAATGCAAACTTGTGCAACCACTTTGGAAAGCAGTGTGGCGGTTTCTCAGGAAATTCGGGATCAACCTACCCCAGGACCCAGCAATTCCACTATTGGGAATCTACCCAAGAGATGCCCAATCATACAACAAAAGCATATGCTCATCTATGTTCATAGCAGCATTATTTGTAATAGCCAGATCCTGGAGACAGCCTAGATGCCCTTCAGTGGAAGAATGGATGAAGAAACTGTGGAATATATACATGCTAGAATACTACTCAGCAGTAAAAAAAAATGACATCTTGAATTTTGTAGGCAAATGGATGGAAATAGAAAACACTATTCTGAGTGAGGTAACCCAGACCCATAAAGATGAACATGGGATGCACTCACTCATATTCGGTTTCTAGCCATGATTAAAGGACATTGAGCCTATAAGTTTGGGATCCTTGAGAAGATAATAAGAAGAACCTCCACCTGACGATAGATGAAGAAAATGACAGAGCCCCACCTTGGAGCACCGGACTGAGCTCCCAAGGTCCTGATGAGGAGCAGAAGGAGAGAGAACATGAGAAAGAAAGTCAGGACCGTGAGGGAACCTCCAGCTGGCGACAGATGGGGAAGGTGACTGAGCCCCACATTGGAGCACTGGACTGAGCTCCCAAGGTCCCGATGAGGAGCAGAAGGAGCGAGAACATGAGGGAGAAAGTCAGGAACGAGAGGGGTGCGTTCACTCATGGAGACGGTGGGACAGAACTAATGGGAGATCACCAACTCCAGTTGGAATGGGACTGATGGATCATGCGACCAAACCCGTCTCTCTGAGTGTGGCCAACAGCGGGGGCTGACTGAGAAGCAAAGGACAATGGCTCTGGGCTCTGATTGTTCTTCATGGACGGGCTCTGTGGGAGCCTTCTCAGCTTGGTCGATCACCTTCCTGGACCTGGGGGGAGTTGGGAGGACCTTGGTCTTAGCATAGTGTGGGGAACCCTGATGGCTCCTTGGCCTTGAGAGGGAGGGAGGGGAGGTATGGGTGGAGGGGAGGGGAGGGAAGGGGGAGAAGGAGGGGAGAGAAAGGGGAGAAGGAGGTGAGGGAGGGGGGAGGAGGAGGGAAGGAGATGGAAATTTTTAAATATAAAAAAAAATAAACCATGAGAAAAAAAATAAAAAAAAATAAAAAAAAAAAGAATGTTGTATACATAATAAATAAATAAATCTTAAAAAAAAGGACCATTGATGACTCCTGTACTACCATTTTAAAGTCACTCAAAATAGAGTTCTCTTATTTGCTGAGTCATGTCTCTCCCAAATGTTTCCTGGTATATAATTATACTCAGATGATGTTAGGAAAATTCAGTCTATATGCTAGATCATTGTCAATAGGCAGATGAAGAGGTATTAATGGTCACCAGGAAAAAAATACAAATCAGCACAGGAGATGACATTTTGTACCCACTGCAAAGCTTTAGATGAAGATATGACCAAGAGTTAGAAAAAGTGGATATGTAGAATATTTTCATGCACTTGAGGGAAGTAAACTGAAGGGGAACATGTCAGATGGGGGGAGGGCACGAATAAAGGAATCACACACTAGCTCAGAATAGGGTGTAATAAGAGGTTCATTATTAAAGGGGAACTCACAGATCACAATAGGGAACAAAAATGGAATGTAAAATCCAGGTGTGGCAAGCAGGGAGAGAGAGCAGGTGGACTCACACACTTTTTGATACCCAAGGACATGTCCAACCTGGCCTAGCCTCTCAAAGGCCACTGGCTAAAGGAGGTTCCCCAACACCTCCCCCTTTTGTCTAAATAAGAGGGTTCCAAACCCAATACAAAACTATATACAATACAAACACATATCAAGTATAAAAATTAGAATTACAACCAGCATAAACATTATTAAACAAAATGTATATGCTAAATGTTTCAATAATTATTCTATCCTAAGGATTCTACTAAGCCTTGTATTAGAAATGGCTTGGCTAAGTCATAAGAGGAAAGTAACTACAACTATCTAGTCTTGACCCCATCAAAGGCCTGAGAAGGGAGGTAATATTACTTAAGTACGCAGGAAGTGTAAACAAGCAGCTAAAATATGCAGTAGATGACAGACACAACAAACTACCTGGGCAATCACCCAAAGTCTTATTTGCAACACTGAAGCAACCTGTGCCGGCTGCCAGCGGTCTGAGGGGTTACGAAATAACCACGATAGTCCTTTTATAATTACTCAATTTTAATACAAGGGGAGATAAGGGAACTTACAGAACCAAGGGCCAGCGGAGCAGAAGGTGAGCGCGGGGGAGACGCAAAGAACGGGGCGCCTCCCGGCGCCCCAGTCCTATTTAAGGGGGAATGCTACCCCGCTGGAGCAGCCCACGCCCCTGAACGCAGGGATGGGCCAGCTGCCCCAACATCTCCCCCTTTTGTCTAAACTAAGACAGATTCAGAAACCAAATAAAACTATATACAATGGAACAGATCATATAAATACAAAAAGTAAACAATATCAGGCGAGAAGTATATAACGAAGAATTTTCCTAATCACTCTACTTTGGGAAGTCTAAATAATCTAGAAGGTAGCTACCATTATCTAATCTTCAACCCCATCAAAGATCTGAGAAGGAGAGTAAAATTATCAAAGCAACCAGGAAGCACAAACGAGAAACTTCCAAAATGTGCAACAGAAGACAGAGACAATTGACTACCTGGGCAACCACAACGAAGTCTTGATAGCAATGTTGAGGCAACCAACTTTGGCTGAGGCCTGAAAAAACCTGACATACCATTATACAATGGCAAGGAACCTTTAGTAGAACTATCCTATCCTGTCTTGGCAAGATAAGACAATTCTGTTTTATCCACTTATGGATATTTCGTACTTTAGTCAGTAATGGAGGTATGGGCTTTTCTTTGCCCCAAGGCCAGTTCTGCCAAGTAGAAGACAAACTCCCAGTGGAGCATCTTTGGTGCTCAACGTTCTCTCGGGAGTAGAACATTGTTGCCAGGAGTGATTGTGTCTCATAAATACAAAACTGTAGGTTAGATTAAAGGCCATGTTCTACAGCTCTTCAAAGAGGTTGAAGATTATGCTATCTATACTAAATACAACCTCTATGTGTCTAAAAAACCTGATTGTCCTAAATATAAATATGACCAACATATAATTCTCAACACTTATGTAACTGTATGACTAATAGAATAGACAACTGTGCAAAAAAATGAAGACAATGATTTCCAAATGTAAACAGGGTCCTTACATAATACATATCTGAGGTAGAAATGTACAGTGCAATATGGTAAACAATGTCATTACATAAATAATATCAGAGGTAGAGATGTACATTGCAATATAGTAAACAATGTCAATATAACAATTGTTTCAAACAGAGGTAGTATCATACTCTCATACAATGTTCAATATATCAATATACAAGAATCAACACTCATATAGTTTTTTTTTTAAAAAAAAAAAGAAAAACAATAACTCACAAAAATCAATTATTCCTTCAGATCACCAGTTAATCCCTCCCTCCCCCCTTTTTTTTAATAAATACATATAGATATACACATAATTTATACCCCTGAGTCCATATAAAGCCTTCCACAACCCAACCACCCTATACCAGCCACCAATTAGTGTCCCTAAATCTGAGGGTAAACTTTGTTGGGAGGGGGGGCGTCGTCATCCAAGATTGCTTCCAGCTGACATAGGGGCGACTTTTCTTCCCAGGGGTTCCTGTGAAAGCAAATGATGGTAGAATACCCAGGGTAACATTTCATCTAGGAAAAATGTGTCCAGCCTCTGAATTTTTTTTTTTAAATTGAGGCCAGAATGTTGTCAAGAATGTGCACCAGTCAAAAGTGTTCTGTGCAATTGGTACCAAAAAAAAAAAAAAAACCAGGCCAAATATTAGCGTTACAAAAACATGACGTCATAATAACCAGTTGGAGTTGATGTTGCGGGGCCCCGTCTTCATCCTGGAAACTGCAAAGATTACTGAAGAAAAAAAATTTTGTCGTTTGTTGCGAGAGAGATAAGCATTATCTACAAGGACACATACAGACGTATACGTGCATATCTTCAATGAAAGGTGCATTAAAAACAACCATAGATATGAATGAAGGCAAAGAAGGCAAATATATTGGTACCATCATCAACATTATTGTTATTAATATTCTGTCTCATAATTTTACTCCTAACCTGAGACAGAAACTCTGAGAAATCTCTTATAAACAAGCTTGGAATTGGAGAGGGACTGGGCCAGAGTCCAACTCCAAGAAACCAGCTCTGAATATCTATGAAGAAATGCATATTGACACACATACAAAAATTGTTTTTTATACTCACCGAGCTTACCCAATGTTAATGCTGATCCTTGTTGGGTTGCAATTGGTTTCAATTAATCAATATTCAAGGTATGCAGGGTCCCTCAGGTCCTTTGAAGGTGAGCGTCTTCCTGTGGGGATAAGAAAAGAACCCTGCCCCCGAACTATAGGTTTCTTACCATCAGTATGTTCACCATCCTTGTGCATGAATTGTTATTTTTCTTTTCCAAGGGGCTTCTCCTCTTCAAACCGAACCTTTATTAACTTTGATGGTATCCACAATTTTTCTTCTCCTGTGGAGAAAAGAGCAAAACCCCTTCCCCAACGCAGCACATCCCCTGGCTTCCATTGTGAGGTTAGCACATCCTTGAAATAAACTGGTTGATTTAATTCAACAGACTTTTCCATTATCCAATGTCTCTCTGCAGCCGTTGTCCCCTTTTCATTAGCGTTGAGAAAATTTAAAGTTAGTAAAGCATTATGTAATCTATTTCTGGGGGTATTCTCCACCCCCTTTTGCTTGTTTAACATTTCCTTTATCGTCCTATTTGATCTTTCAATGACTGCTTGACCTGTAGGATTGTAGGGTATGCCTGTAACATGCTTAATATTGTAATAGGCAAAAACCCGTTTCATTTTTCTAGAGATATAAGCTGGACCATTATCCGTCTTTATTTGCGCAGGTATACCCATGATGGCCATGACTTCTAATAAGTGAGTGATTACTGAATCGGCCTTTTCTGAGCTTAAAGCAGTTGCCCATTGGAATCCTGAATAAGTGTCAATGGTATGGTGTACATATTTTAATTTTCCAAATTCTGCAAAATGGAACACATCCATCTGCCAAATTTCATTCCTTTTGGTGCCCTTTGGATTAGTCCCTGCAGGCAGTGGTGCTTGGTTATAGAAGAGCAAGTAGGGCATTTCTTTACAATCTCCTTAGCTTGTTGCCATGTAATAGAAAACTCTTTTTTCAAGCCTTTGCTATTGACATGATGCTTTTCATGAAATTCGGAAGCCTGCAGCACACTACCAATCAATAGCTGATCAATATCTGCATTGCCACGTGCTAAAGGACCTGGCAGACCCGTATGGGATCGGATGTGTGTTATATACATAGGGCAAAGTCTGTTCCTGATCATTTCTTGTACCTGGATAAACAATGAGGTTAGTTCAGTATCATCAGGTATGAATTCGGCAGTTTCAATATGTAAGATAACTCTTTCTGCATATTGTGAGTCAGTAACAATGTTAAGAGGTTCCTTAACATCCCTTAGCACCATAAGAATGGCGAATAACTCTGCCTTTTGGACAGAATCATAAGGACTTTGTTCCACCTTACTCAAGTCTTCTGATTTGTAGCCTGCCTTCCCTGATTTATTAGCATCAGTATAAAACGTGCGGGCTCCAGTTATCGGAGCATCACGGACAATTCGAGGAAGAATCCAAGAAGATCTCTTTATAAAGTTAAGCCTTTTGCTTTTTGGATAGTTGTTATTAATTTCTCCTAAAAAGTTAGCACAAGCTCTTTGCCATGGTTCATTATCTTCCCACAATTTTCGTATCTCATCAGCGGTGAAAGGCACTATGATTTCTGCTGGGTCTATGCCTGCTAGTTGGCGAAGTCTCAATTTACCTTTATGATTAGTTCAGAAAACCTTTTCCACATAGGTTTTTAATTTCTTACTTGGCTTATGAGGTAGAAAGAGCCACTCTAAAATAATATCATCTCTTTGCATTAGAATTCCTGTAGGAGAAATTTTTGAAGGCAATATAACGAGAATGCAACTGAGTTCTGGATTCACCCTATCCACATGTGCTTCTTGCAATCTTTCTTCAATCATTGTCAGTTCTTTTTCTGCTTCAGCTGTTAATTCTCTGGGACTGTTTAGGTCTCTTTCCCCATCTAAGGTTTTGTTTAAGTGAATTATCATATCAGGTGTTATCCCAACAGCCGGTCGAAGGCTGGAAATGTCTCCCAACAACCTTTGAAAGTCATTAAGAGTATGCAGCTGATCTCTCCTAATTTGTGCCTTTTGTGTCTTAATTTTTTGCAAACCTATTCTATAACCTAGATAATCAACAGAATCTCCTCTCTGAATTTTTTTCGGGAGCAATCTGTAATCCCCATTTAGGTAGAACTGTTTTTACCTCTTCAAACTGTTTTTACCTCTTCAAACTGTTTTTCTAAGGTATCCATGTTTGAATCAGACAATAAAATGTCATCCATATAATGATAAACAACGGATTTGGGAAACATCTTGTGTATTATTTGTAATGGTTGATTCACAAAGTATTGGCACAGGGTAGGAGAGTTCAACATGCCCTGTGGGAGGACAGTCCACTGGTATCTCTTGGTAGGTTGAGAGTTATTATAAGTAGGCACAGTGAAGGCAAACTTTTCTCTATCCTTTTCTTGTAAAGGTATTGTGAAGAAACAGTCCTTCAAATCAATAACTATGAGAGGCCATCCTTTTGGTAATAAAGAAGGCAAAGGAAGTCCAGATTGCAGAGAGCCCATAGGTTGAATAATCCTGTTTATAGCTCTGAGATCCGTCACCATTCTCCATTTTACCAGATTTTTTTCTTAACCACAAATACAGGAGAATTCCAAGGGCTGGTAGATTCTTCTATATGTTGAGCATCCAATTGCTCTTGTACTAGCTGTTCTAAAGCTTGCAACTTTTCCTCAGATAAAGGCCATTGTTTTGTCCATATCGGTTTCTCTGTCAACCATTTTAGAGGTAGGGCTGTTGGTGGTTCTGGAGGGGCATCCATTGGTTTGTGTTCTTGTACAGCCCGAATGGCTGGTTTTCGCCATCTGTAATACCTTTTGATGTTTTCCTCAGAAATATATGCTCTAGAGGCAGCAGGAATGTTAATTTGAGTATTCCATTGCTGCAATAGGTCACGACCCCATAAATTTACTGCAATATTAGCTACATATGGCCTTAATTTTCCTATCTGTCCCTCAGGACCGATGCATTCGACCCATCTAGTGCTTTGCCTTACTCGAGATAGGGTCCCAATTCCCAAAAGTCGAACATTTACATCCTGTAGTGGCCAATACGGATGCCAAGATTCTGGAGTATTGATACTAACATCCGCTCCTGTGTCCAGCAGGCCAGTAATGAAAATACCATTTACACACACTCTTAACTTTGGTCTTTGATCACTTATAGAAGTTTGCCAAAATACACGTAATTCATCTTTTGGGCTATTTTCGCTTCCAACAGCAGACATGGGGATTTCTAATTGTCCTGACAAGGCATGTTCTCCATTGTAACGGGAAATGACTGGACCACATTCGCCATGGGGGCCTGCGAGAGGCCCCCCATGGCGTTTCCCGCCTGCAGCGGATTTCCTTGCCTATCTCTTGATGATTTGCATTCGCTGTCCCAGTGTCTACCTTTCCCACATCTCCTACATAACCCTGAAGGCTGAGGCCTTCTATTCCTGTTATTCCTGGCAAAGGCATTATTATTATTATTATTTCTGTAAGTCCTTTGTCTGCAATTCCGTTTCATATGTCTCATTCTGCCACAATTAAAACATTTGGTATTCTGATATCATTCTTGTACCGTTGGCAATGGCGTTTTCTACCACTTATCGGCGTGATGGCGTGAAGCTCATTCGATTCAATATTCATTGTATGTAAGACCCATTCCTCCAGGGGTGCTGATCTGATCTTTAGGGGCGTCAAAACCCTTTTGCACTCTACATTGGCATTCTCATAAGCCAAGGACTCAATTATTACCTGCCTTGCTTCTGGGTCAGATATCCCTATTTGTACAGCTTTAGTTAGTCTATGTAAAAAGTCCACAAATGGTTCTCTCGGATCTTGTTTAACTCTGATATATGATTCCGTTCTCTGTCTTGGGTCTTGAACCCTGTCCCAAGCCTTCAAGGCTGCGGTAGTACATATGGATAGAGTGTGTTCATCATAATTAGCTTGTTCTAGAGGATCAGAATAAAGTCCTTCACCCATAATTTGATCTAGGGTGATGTCAACTCCCTTTGATCTTTCCTGCTGTTCTAAAAGCCTAGCCTCTTGTCTAAACATGCACTTCCAGCTCAACTGATGACCGTTCTCTAAAACAGCTGAGACTAGGTCCAACCAGTCCCTAGGGGTTGGGTTAATTGTAAGGGACCAAGACTTTAGCATCTCCTTAACAAAGGAGCTATGCATCCCAAAATTCATAACAGCTTGTTTAATTTCTTTCAGATCATTCATACGGATAGGTTCCCATGTATATTCCTTGGTGATCTTAGGGTTTTTAGAACCAGTCACCTTTTCTGTAGTTATCACTGGGAAAATAGGTAGAGTTCTATTGAAGCTATCCCGGAGAGTTCTATTCGATGGAGTTGGGACTTTCTTTTGTACTATTTGCTCCTGTTCATGAGAGTCCATAATTTCCTCGATCTTTTCAAATCTATTTACCATTGCCTTCTGCAATGCCTCAATCTCTTGTCCAGTATTATGTTCCAAGGCTTTCATAGAGGATTCAAGGGTATGAAGTTTGTCCAATACCGATAACGTCTCATCCTTGGACAGAATTTTCATGGCATGAATGGTGCCATCTTGTATTGAAATTCTGTCCAGCAATCTTTCATAGCTCTTTGATAAAGTCTTGTTAATACATTTAACGGTTCGAATCTCCTCAGATAATGTTTCAGTTCCTACCGACATTATGATTCAGATCCATTGTTCCTGACTCCATACCTTGCATTTTCCTCTCAAGTGATAAAGCCATCTCAGAGAGAGATCTGTTATTCCTTTCCTCATGAAATTCAAACTTCTCCTCGAACGTTCCAAATTTCTCAAGTAACAAAGCCATCTCAGAGGAAAGTCTATTATTCCTTTCCTCGAGAGCTGCAACCGTCTTTTCCAGTTGTTTATTAGTTGCCATCTCAGAGGAAAGTCTATTATTCCTTTCCTCGAGAGCTGCAACCGTCTTTTCAAGCTGTTTATTAGTGTTTTCCAAACCAGTTATGTCCTTGTTTAGTTTTTTAGCTCCTGCCTGTAAGGACTCTATCTCCTTTTTATTTTCCAACCACGTTGTAATGAAACAAACAAAAATAAAGAAGATACCAAGCCCTGTAAATATCCAGCCAAAGGAAACCACATCTGTATCGCTCAAAAATTCAGTCATCGTGTAATTGAACAAATTATAGAATCCGTTAATAGTGATATTGTCAGACATTGTTAATCTAAACGTTTGATTTTTAATCAAATGAAAAATTACCTGTAATTACCGTTGTCTGCCACTAGATGGCGCAGGGCCCCGAGTTTCACGTGTTTTGGGAAACCAAAGATGGAGTCCCGCGCAGAGCACAGTAGCTGGGGAAGCAGCGGCGAAGTGGTGGGCGAGGCTTCGGTTCCCTGCAAGAACTTCACAAACGATTTGGCGGGTGACTTGGCGCCCTGAGGTGGGGGGAGGGGGAGTGCGGCGGGGCGCGCGAGCTGCGCGGGGCGCGGAGCCGAGTACCTGGCTATTGGGACGCACGCGGAGCGCAGAAGCAAGCCGCGGTTTCTGGTCCCGCAGCGCGGAGCGGCCCGTGAGGCCGGGCAAACAGCTCCCGGGCAGAGCAAAGCAGCAGGCCTGGTTTCAGGTGGCTTGGCGGGCCGGAGCAAGCCGCGGTTTCGTCTGGGAGGGAGGGGGAACGCGCGCTCGCGGGACGCGGGGCCGTAGCGAGTCGCAGTTTGTCCCACGTAAGGTTTTTAAGTGGATTTAGCCACGTTGGGCACCAGATGTGCCGGCTGCCAGCGGTCTGAGGGGTTACGAAATAACCACGATAGTCCTTTTATAATTACTCAATTTTAATACAAGGGGAGATAAGGGAACTTACAGAACCAAGGGTCCAGCGGAGCAGAAGGTGAGCGCGGGGGAGGAAGGAGGACCCGGCGCCCCAGTCCTATTAAGGGGGAATGCTACCCGCTGGAGCATCCACGCCCCCTGAACGCAGGGATTGGGCCGCTGCCCCAACAGCAACCAACTTTGGTGAAGGCCTAGAGTAACTGACAGACCATTTTCAGAGACAGAAAAATTTACAAAAACTGTCTTATCCTGTCTGGGCAAGGTTTGGCAATCTTTTCTTGTATCCTGCTTGTCTAGTCTGGATGCTGTGCATTTGTCAGTGGTTGAGGCATGGGCAGTTCCTTGCCCAAAGGCCAGTTTTGCCAAGAAGACAACAAGCTCCAAGTGGAGTGTCTTCAATGCTCAACATTCTCTCAGGAATAGATCAGTGCTGCCAGGAGCAATTATATCTAACATCAACTGAACCCTAAATTATTTAAATGCCATATTCTACAGGTCTTTGAAGTGGTTGAAGATTATCTATCGATGCAGAATTCAATCTCTATATATCTAAAAAATCTGATTAGTCTAACTACATGTATGACAAACATGGATGACTATAATACTTAATACCTACATAATTTAAAGACTAAGACTTCATATCAGAATATTAAAAAAATCTTTAAACAAATGTGTAGCAAATGAGGAAAATGACCTGAAAATATAAACAATGTTTAAGTATCTTGATTAGAGGTAGAAATGTATAGTGCAATAAGATAAATACATCCTAAAATTGTAACAATATACAAAATGTCTTAAATAGAGGTAGAAACATGCATACATACAATCTGACAAAATAACTTTCCATATTTGTACAAATATTGTAAACAGAAATAGGAACATATTCAATATAACTAATATAATTTGAAATTGTATCAATATATAAGAATCTATGCCAAGGTAAATTGTCTATAAATAATAGCTCACAAGTATTCACTCTATTACTATTATTATTATTAGTGTGAGTAAGCTCACACTAATCTACCTATTTTCCCCATTTAATTTTCTTTTTTTTTAATTTATTTATTTATTTATTATGTATACATATTCTTTGTGTGTATGCCTGAAGGCCAGAAGAGGACACCAGACCTCATTACAGATGGTTGTGAGCCACCATGTGGTTGCTGGGAATTGAACTCAGGACCTTTGGAAGAGCAGGCAATGCTCTTAACCACTGAGCCATCTCTCCAGCCCTTAATTTTCTTTTTAAGTGATATCCTTAAGCCTACAAAGTTTCCACCCCAACCCCCCAACCCTATAACAGTTATAATGAACTCCTAAATGATGTCCCTAACACTGAGTACAAACTTTGTTGGGAGAAGAGCCATCATCTTCTAGAATTACTTCCAGCTGTCATGGGGGCAATGTTCTTTCTATAGGATCCTGTAAAATTAAAATGATATTTAAGTTTCAAGATTAATGTCTGGTATAATTGCAAGTAGTCTAAAGTTCTTATTGGAGTTCTGACCAGAATGTTGTAAGAAGATACACCATTTCAGCTAATCAAGTTGAAACTATCTTGAGCAGCTGGTACCCAAAACCGGTCTTATAGTAGCACAATCAGCATCATCATATCAACCAGGTGGAATTGTTGTGGGTCCACTTCTTCTTCCTGGAAACTTCAAAGATTACTGCAGGAAAATCTATTGTTCATTGTGCAAAACAAACATTATTCATATAGACATATATTCAACAAAAGATATGATATAGGACAAAATAGGTATGGAGAGAAGTAAAATTTTTCTTAAATTCTTCTTCTTTCTGTCCCATAGTAGATGGCTCCTAACATGAGACAGAAACTCTGAATTTTTCTTTTAACAACATGCTTGGATTTAGAGAAGGATAGAGCCATTGTCCAACTCCAAAGCCAGCTTTGATTTAAGTGAGGCTATAATTCTACTTGGTAGTAGATATATATGTATATACATACATATACAGAGAATGTATATATATGTGTGTGTAATATATATATATATATATATATAATATATATATACAGAGAATGAAATTATGCCCTGCAGATGACCTGTCCCTCATAATTCATATTCCTCTGTTCAGTAATCCTTTCTGTATAGTTATTTAAAATCCTCTTTAGGCATCTAAACATCCAGGGTCTTTTGACTTTTTGAAGATGAGTATTTTCCTGCAAAGACAAGAACAGAATGCTGTCCCAACCCTTATGAGGTTTCCTCACCACTGTAGGACTGTCCCCTCTGTGGATGAGCTGTCATTTCTATTTCGCTAGGGGTTTCTCCTTTTCAAATCAAATCTTTATTAATTTGAAGGTATCCATTGCTTTTCTTCTCCTGTAGAAACAAAAGTGAAACCCCGTCCCCAACATAGTACATCTCCTGGTTCCATTGTGAGGGTCAACACATCCTTGAAATACACTGGCTGATTTAATTCAGAAGTTTTTTTCTACTGTCGCAATGACTCTCTGCTGCCATTGTTCATTTCTCATTAGCATTAGAAAATTCAAGGTTAATAAAACATTATGGAATCTATTCTCTGGGGGTATTTTCTATCCCTTTATGTTTGTTTAGCATATCCTTTACAGTTTAATTTGATCTTTCTGTATCTGCCTATCCTGTAGGATTATTTAGTATACCTGTAATATCCTTATGTTATAATAAGCAAAAGACTGTTTCATGTTGCTTAGAGACATATGCTGGATCATTATTTGTCTTTATTTGTGCAGGTATACCCATGATGGACATAACTTCTAATAACTGTGCAATTACTGAATCAGCCTTTACTGAGCTCAAGGCATTTACCCATTGAAAACCTGAATAACTGACAAAGTGTAGTGTACATATTTTAAATTCTCCAATTCTGTCAAATGAAACACATCCATCTGCCAGATTTCATTTCTTTAAGAACCCTTTGGGTTACTCCCAGCAGGTAATGGTATTTCATTATAGAAAGAACAAGTAGGACAAATATTTATAATCTCCTTAGCTTGTTGCCATGTAACAGAAAACTCTTTCTTTAAACCTTTGTTAATAACATGATGGTTTTTTTTTCTAAAATTCTGAGGGCTTCAGCACACTTCCAATCAATAATCAGTCAATTTCTGCATTACCTTGTGGAAGACCCATATGGCATCTGATATGTGTTACGAATATGGGACAAAGCCTATTCCTGATTATATCTTAAACCTGAATGAATAATGAAGTCAATTCTGTATCATCTGGTATCAACTCACCAGTTTCAATACACAGAACAACTCTTTCTGCATATTGTGAATCAGGAACTATATTGAAAATTTCTTTAAAATCCCCTAGTACTGTGAGAATAGCATATAACTCTGCCTTTTGGGCAGAATTATAAGGGCTTTTTTTCTACCTTAATTAAATCTTCTGATTTGTAGCCTGCCTTTCCTGATTTATTTGCATCAGCATAAAATGTATGGCCTCTAGTTCTTGGTGCATCATGTACAATTTGGGAAAGAATCCAAGTAATTCTCTGTATAAGAATAATTCTATCACTTTTTGATTAATTGCTATTAATCTCTCCTAAAAATTTGGCATCAGATTTTGCCAGGGTTCACTGCCTTCCCATAATTTTTTTAAAAATTTCATCAGTAGTAAAAGGTACTATAATCTCTGCTGGGTCTATTTCTGCTAGTTGATGAAGTCTCAAAAAATTTTCATTTTATAATTAATTCAGAGGCCTTTTCCACATAAGTCTTTAATTTTTTACTTGGTTTATGCAGTAAAAAGATCCACTCTGTAATAATATCTTCCCTCTGCATTAAAATTCCTCTAGGGGAAATGCTGGGAGGCAATATGACTAGAATGCAATTAAGATTTGGGTTGAACCTATCCTTATGTGCCTCCTGTAACTTGTATTCAACAACAGTTAATTCTTCTCTGCTTCAGCTGTTAATTCCATGGGAACTATTGAAGTCTTTGTCACCATTTAAGGTTTTGTTTAAATGAATTATTAGATCAGGTGTTATCCCAACACCTGGTTAAAGACTAGAAATGTCTCCTAACAATTTTCAAAAGTGCACATTTGATCTATCCTAATTTGTGCCTTTTGTGCTCTAATTTTCTGTAATCCTATTTATAACCTAGGTAATTGACAGAATCTCCTCTTTGTGTTTTTTTTTCAGGAGCAATTTGTAATCCACATTTAGGCAAAACTTTCTTTACTTCTTCTAACATTCTTTCTAAAGTATATGCATTTGAATCAGATAGCAATATGTCATCCATGTAATGGTAAATTATAGACTTAGGAAATTGTTTACGTATTATTTCCAATGGCTGATTTACAAAGTATTGGTACCGGGGGGCGGTGAGATTCCCTGTGGAAGGACAGTCCACTGATACCCTCCTAGAAGGCTGAGAATTACTATAAGTAGGCACTATAAAGGCAAATTTTTCTCTGTCCTTTTCTTGTAAAGGTATGGTGAAGAAACAATCTTTTAAATCAATAACTTATAGAGGCCATCCTTTAGTTAATAGAGAAGGCAAAGAAATTCCAGATTGTAGAGGACCCATGTGTTGAATTACCTTGTTGACAGCTCTTAGATCTGTCACAATTCTCTATTTTCCAGATTTCTTTTGAACAATAAATACAGAATTCAAAGGGCTGATTCATTCTTCAATATATTTTCTTCTATTAAAGGTCACTGAGAAACCACATAAATTCACTGCAAAATTAGCTACATATGGTCTCAGCCTTCCTTTCTGTCCTTATGGCCCTATGCATTCAAACCACTTCATGCTTTCTTTCACTTGAGATAGGGTTCCAATTCATAGGAATTGAACATCTGCCTCTTGAAGATGCCAATTTGGATTCCAAGATTCTGAAGTAATGATAGTCACATCCGCATCTTTGTCCAGTAATCCCTCAATTACAATGCTATTTATATTTACTCTTAGCTTTGGTCTTTAATCATTTATAGAAGTCTGCCAAATATATGTTTACTATTTCCAACTGGAGTTTTGATTCATCCTCCATGTCAATTTCATTATCCAGAACAGTATGGGTTTTTTTTTTTTTTTTTTTACCGTAGGCAGTGGGATTTTTTGTAATTTTCCTGGTGAGACATGTTCTCCACAGTGAAAGGGAATGACTGGACCACGTTTGACATGGGGGCCTGCAAGAGGCCCCCCCAAGGAGCTTCCCAATGGTATTGGGTTGCCTTATCTGTCTTTTGTTGATCTACATTCATTGTTCCAATGTTGACCTTGCCACATCTTCTACATAGTCCAGAATAATTGAGATAGTCTATTTTTGCCATTCCCAGAGGAAACATTATTTCTAGGAATTCCTTGCCTACAGTCACTTCTCAGATGTTCTATTCTACCAAAATTAAAACATATGGCCATTTTGGTCTCTCCTTAACAATTGGAAACTGCTGCTCCTACCCAAGTCTCAGTATTACAGTCAAATGTCTCAACATTCATTGTATGCAGGATCCATTCATCCACTGGTGCTGATTTGAAACTCTAAAGGCCTAAGTATCTTTTTGCATTCTAAGTCCACCTTTGAGAACTGCTGAAACTATTGAAGTCAATCATATGAGATAGCCTTATTGCTTGAAGTCCACATTTTTGCTATTTCCCTAACAAATGATGATACAAGCCATAAGATACTATTGCCTGCTTAATTTCCTTTAGATTGCTCATATCTATAGGTTGCCATTACATTCTTTGAATACCTTAGGGTATATAGTACCGGTTGGTTTCTCAGAGGAGATTACTGGAAAAGCAACTAAAAACTCTGGTTAAGTCCTACCTGACCCTGACACATTTGGTAAGTCCTACCTGACGCTGAAACATATTGGTGAGGCTAAATCCTGTTCTTATACCTTCCATCCCTGTTCATCAGTTCCAATAATTTCCTCAATCATTTCAAATCTTTTTACCACTGCCTTTTGTAAAGTCTGAACCTCCTGTTCTATGTGCAGTTCTAGTGCCCTCATTGATTCTTTTAGTTTCTGGACCTTATTATGCATATATGATTCCAAGGTATGAAATTTGTCCAGTAAAGACAATGTCTCATCCTTGGACATTATTTGGATGGCATGCATATTGCCTTCCAGGAGAGATACACTATCTATTAACCTATCATAACTTTTCAACATATTCCAACTGTTAAATTCAACAGTATGAAGTCTTTCAGATAATTTCTCAGCACAGTTTGACATGGATTGAATATTTTCTGTCAAATTAATGTTATCCTTTTAAATGATATTAACTTTTTCAGCTAGCTTTTCATTATTATTAGTCTGTAAAGACTGTATCATTTCTAAAAGTGCCTCATTCTTGACTCTGTTATCAAACCACTTTTTAAGGACATGATATGAAAAATGGTAATCCCCAAAATCAAATAAATGGATGTATAAGGAAAATTACATAAGCCTTGCAAAATACAATCCATAGTGCAAGCAAAATGGTTATTAAATTTCTGAATTTGTAAGTCATCAAATAACTTTCAAATTAATCAATTCATTTACCTCCTTTAAAAAATTTCAGTGAATATGTGTAATAATCAATATTGGCCAGCAATTGTCACAGTTGCAGCCTCATGGTAGCAGAGAAACATACAGGAGAGATGCAAGCAGTCACAAACAATCCTGCTTTGGTTTCACACTTGCTTTATTTAACAAATTAAGAGCAGCCAACCCAGTCTTGGGACACTGGTGAACCATGATTGTGCCAGTGACCTGACCCAGAGTCAACAATCTCCAACGGAACTGGAATGGGACTGAACCAGCTACCTAGGACAGAGAGGGAACAAGCTCCACCGGGAGCAGAAGCCAAGAGCAAATCCAGTCCCAGGAGCCAACCCAGTCTGGGAGCAATGGCGGATCAGGACGGATCCAGAGAACAGATACAGAGTCAGCGATCTCCATAGGAACAGGCACAGGGAAGTAACCGCTGAGTGAGTTTGCCAGAGTCAGAGATGGCTGAGGGTCCGGACATAAATCTGGGACCTTCAAGAGAGTAGACCTAAGTCAAAACCCTGGTAGGTCTGGGCATGAGTCTAAGACCTCCCAGGAACAAGGCCTGAGCCAGGACCTCGGCCACTCTGGGCTTGAGTTAACCTGGGACCTCCTAGAGAACCAGAGATCTCAGCAGGGCCAGGCATGAGTCTGGGACCTCAGAGGGAGTAGGCCTGAGCCAGGACCTCTGTGGGTCCAGGCATTGGTCTGGGATATCAAAGGAAATAGGCAGGAATCTGGAACCTCTGCAGGTCTGAGCATGAGTCTGGAATAAGCAGATCCTCTGTGGTTCTGGGTACACCTGAGCCGAGCATGAGTCTGTAATAAGCAGGTCCTCTGTGGTTCTGGGTACACCTGAGCCTTGGACCCAGAAACCTCTCCAGGTACAACTTCAAGCCAGGGACTTCTGCAGGAAAAGATCCAGACCAGGATTTACAGAAATAGGGCAAAACCGGCAACCTAGGCCAAAGTAGGCCTGAGACAGCAAGCTCCAAGGGAGCAGAGCAAAGCACAGGAGCGCTGAGCTATGTCTAGGAACACAGAGTAAACAATGGGGTAACTAGAACTGTGTCACTGTCTGTACCATGAGGAACAACAATCTAAGCTTTGAATTCACTGTCACCTAGATTATTTAACAGAATCTCAGACAGCTCCAACCACACCTATTAGGGAAAAAAGATGAGTAGAAAGGTAAGAACACATGCAACACCACAAAGAGTAACATAACACCAGTAAAACCTAAAGACCCTACAACAGCAAGACCTGAACAACCAAATATGTATGAAGCAGAAGAAATGACCTAAAAATTAACTTCAAGAGAATGTTTGAAACTATAAAAGAGGAAATAAAAAATTCCCTTAAAGAAATGGAGGAAAAGACAAATGAAAAATTGGAAGACATCAGCAAATCACTTAAAGAAAACCAAGAAAAAGAAATCAAACATATAGAAAAAAAAACCAATCAGGACTTCAAAACTGAAATAGAGACAATAAAGAAAACAAAAGACAAGGGAATTATAGAAACAGAAATTAGGAGAAAAAAATCAGGAACCACAAACGTAAGCATGAACAGCCGAATACAAGAGATGAAAGAGAATCTCAAGCACTGAAGATAAAATAGACTCATCAGTCAAAGAAAACATTAAATCTAACAAAAGCTTAACCCAAAATATCCAGGAAATATGGGACACCATGAAAATGCCAAATCTAAGAATAATATGTATAAAAGGAGAAGATGTTCAACTCAAAAGCACAGGAAATATATTTAACAAAATCATGAAAGAAAACTTTCCCAACCTACAGAAAGATATGCCTATGAAGGTATAAGAAGCTTACAGAACACCAAATAGACTGGATTCAAATAAAAAGTCCTCCTTCCAAATAATAATCAAAACATACAGAGTACATCCCATGTTCATCTTTTTGGGCCTGGGTTACCTCACTCAGGATGGTGTTTTCTATTTGCATCCATTTGCAGGCAAAATTCAAGATGTCATTGTTTTTTTACCGCCGAGTAGTACTCTAATATGTATATATTCCACACAAGATTGCCGGACAAAAAATGGGAACATGGGGGTGAGGTGGGATGGGGGGAGGGGGGAATGGGGAGAGAAAAGTGTGAAGTGGAGGATGGGAAGAGCTTGGGGGAATAGGATGGTTGGGATATAGGAAAAGTGGATATGGGAACAAGGAATTATATATCTTAATTAAGGGAGCCATTCTAGGGTTGGCAGAGACTTGACTCTAGAGGGGTTCCCAGGTGTCCAGGAAGACGCCCCCAGCTAGGTCCTTGGGCAGCTGAAGAGAGGGTGCCAGAAATGTACAGATCCTATTGCCATACTCATGAATATCTTGCATATCACCATAGAACCTTCACCTGGCATTGGATGGAGAAAATGACAGAGCCCCACATAGGAGCACCGGACTGAGATCCCAAGGTCCCGATGAGGAGCAAAAGGAGGGAGATTATGAGCAAGGAAGTCAGGACCGTGAAGAGTGCGTTTACCCATTGAGACGGTGGGACAGATCTAACAGGAGACCACCAAGTCCAGTTGGAATGGGACTGATGGAACAGGGGACCAAACTAGACTCTCTGAATGTGGCTGATGGCGGAGGAGGACTGAGAAACCAAGGACAACGGCAATGAACATGACCTCTACAGCATGGACGGGCTCACTGTGAGCCTTGCCAGTTTGGTTGCTCACCTTCCTGGACTTAGGGGGAGCTGGGAGGACACTGGACTTAACATAGTGAAGGGAACCCTGATGGCTCTTTGTCTTGGAGAGGGGTAGAGTAGTGGGGGTATGGGTGGAAGGGAGGGGAGGGAAGGGGGAGGAGATGGAAATCTTTAATGAAAAAATAAAAGAAAAAAAATTATGCTATGGGGACTGGAGAAGTGACTCAGCCGTTAAGAGCATTACCTGCTCTTCCAGAGTTCCTGAGTTCAATTCCCAGCAGCCATATGGTGGCTCACAATTATCTGTAATGAGATATGGTGCCCTATTCTGGCCATGTGGCTAGAACACTATATATATAAATAAATCTTTTTAAAAAATTTTAAAAAAACATACAGAGTAAAGAAAGAATATTAAGAGCTGCAAAAGAAAAAGGCCAAGTAACATATAAAAGTAAACCTATCAGAATTACACCTGATTTCTCATTGGAGACAATGAAAGGAAGAAAGTCATAGTCAAGCATTATGCAGACATTAAGAGACCATGGATGCCAGCCCAGACTACTATATCCAGCAAAACTTTCAATCACCATAAAAAAACAAACCAAGATTCCATGACAAATCTAGATTTCACCAATACCTAGCCATAAACCCAGCTCTACACAAAATACTAGAAGGAAAACTCCAAACCAAGGAAGTTGGCTACACCAATAAAAACACAGACCATTGATTGTTTCATAGCAGCAAATCCCACAGAAGGGGAAAATGCACAAGTTAACCAACAATGAAAACTAAATTAAGAGGAGATAGCAATCACTGGTCGTTAGTATCCCTTAATGTAAATGGACTCAACTCACTTATAAAAAGGCACAGGCTAACAGATTGGATACAAAAATAGAATCCATCCTTCTTCTACATAGAAAAAAACACATCTCAACCTCAAAGACAGACATCATTTCAGAGTAAAGGGTTGAGGAAAAACATACCAATCAAAAGGACCTAAGAAACAAGTGTGTGTAGCTATCGTAATATCTGACAAAATAGACTTCAAGCTAAAATCATTTTTAAAAAAGAAAAAAAGGTCATTTCATATTAGTCACGGGAAAAATCCATAGAGAGGAAATTTTAGTACAGAACACTATGCCCCAAATACAAGGGCATCCTCATATATAAAAGAAAGATTTCTAAAGCTTAAATCATACATTAAACCCCACACACTAATAGTGGAACACTTCAACACACCCCCTCTCACCACTGGACAGGTCAGGCAGACAAAAAGTGAATAGAAAAATAAGGGAACTAACAGATGTTATGACTCAAATGGACTTAACAGACATCTATACAATATTCCATCCAAACTGAAAAGAATATACCTTCTTCTCAGCACCTCATGGAACCTTCTCAAAAACTGACCACATATTTGGTAACAAAACAAACCTCAACAAATACAAAAAAAATTAAATAACCCAATGTACCTTATCAGATCACCATGGTTTCAAACTAGAAGCCAACAGCAATACTAATTCCAGAAAACCTATATACACATGGAAATTAAACAGTGCTCAACTGAATCATCAATGGGTCAAGGAAAAAATAAAGGGAGAAAGTAAAGACTTCCTAAAATTCAATGAAAATGACCACACAACATACCCAAATTTATAGGACACGATGAAAGCAGTGTTAACGGGAAAGTTCATAGCACTAAATGCCTACATAAAAAAGCTGGAAAAATCCCACACTAGTGAATTAACAGAACATTTGAAAACTTTAGAACAAAAAGAAGCAAACTCACCTAAGAGAACTAGATGGCAGGAAATAATCAAATTGAGAACTGAAATCAACAAAATAGAAACAAAGAAAATAATACAAAGAATCAATGAGACAAAGAGTTGGTTCTTTGAGAAAATCAACAAAATAGACAAACCTTTATTCAAACTAACCAAAAGGCAGAAAGACAATATCCAAATTAACAAAATCAGAAATGAAAAGGGGGACATAACAACAGACAACAGAGGAAATTCAGAGAATCATCAGGTCATGTTTTGAAAACCTGTACTCCACAAAATTGGAAAACTTAAAGAAAATGGACAACTCTCTGGATAAATATCACTTACCAGAATTAAATCAAGACCAGATAAGCATATTAAACAGACATATAACTGCTGAAGAAATAGAAACAGTCATCAAAAGTCTCCCAACCAAAAAAACCCCAGAACCAGATGGTTTCAGCTCAGAATCCTACAAGACTTTCAAAGAAGAACTAATACCAGCACTCCTCAAATTATTCTACACAATAAAAACAGAAGAAAAATTGCCAAACTATTTTTATGAGAAAAATCCATAAAAAAATTAAGAGCAGTTATTAAGGAAACTTAAAGCAATTCTGTACACGGAGAGAGTTTTTTGATGGATTTCTGTCAGCTGCAAGCCACAATGTGTACAACAGGCAGATGTAATGCCACGGAGATCTCGATGTGAAAAGAAGAACTGTGGGCTACATGAGGAAAGTCAGGGTCCTAGGCAGTGGCAAGTGGGCTGCGGGTGAGAAACATGCCCTGGCTGGCAAACTGGGAGTGTGCTGGGTGGGATCCCAGTAAGCATGGACTAATTCCCACGTTGGGCAGCAGATGAAGGGAAATATGTCAGATGGGGGGCAAACACGAATAAAGGAATCCCACACTAGCTCCAAATAGGGTATAATAAGGGGTTCTTTAAACCTTTGGCCGGCGAAGGATGGAGACAGAGACAGAGACCCACATCGGAGCACTGGACTGAGCTCCCAAGGTCCAGCTGAAGAACGGAAGGAGGGAGAATATGAGCAAGGAAGTCAGGACCACTAGAGGATGGTTCACCCACTGAGACAGTGTGCCTGAGCTAATGGGAGCTCACCAACTCCAGCTGGACTGGAACGAGCATGGAATCAAACTGGACCCTCTGAATGTGGTTGACAGTTGGGGCAGACTGAGGGGCCAATGATAATGGCACTAGATCTGTCTTTACTTCACATACAGGCTTTTTGGAATCCTATTCTCTTTGGATGTATACCTTCCTAAGCCTGGATGTAGGGGGGAGGGCCTTGGACTTTCCACACGGCAGGGTGCCTTGCCCTCACTTAGGACTGGAGGGGTGTGGAGGAGGGCAGGGAAGTGGGAGGAGGGGAGGAAGTGGGAAATTTGGTTGGTATTATTTATAAAGTAATAAAAATATAAAAAGGGGTTCTTTATTAAAGGGGAACTCACAGATCACAACGAGGAACAGAAACAGAATGTAACATCCAGGTATGGTAAGCAGGGAGAGAAAGCAGGACTGATCCCTAAAATATATAAAGAACCTAAGAAATTAGACATCAATTTTAAAATGGGGTACAGAACTAAACAGAGAATTATCAACAGAAGAATTTTAAGTGGCTGAAAGACACTTAAGGAAATGTTCAGCATCCTTAGCCATCAGGGAAATGCAAATCAAAACAACTCTGAGATACCATCTTACACCTGTCAGAATGTCTAAGACCAAAACAACAATGATAGCTTAGGCTGGAGAGGATGTGGAGTAAGGGGAACACTCATCCATTGCTAGTGGGAATGCAAACTTGTACAACCACTTTGGAAATCAGTTTGGCGGTTTCTCAGAAAATTGGGAATCAACCTACCTCAGGACCCAGCAATATCACTCTTGGGCATATACCCAAGAGATGCTCAATCATACTACAAGGACACTTGTTCAACTCTATTCACAGCAGCATTATTTGTAATGGACAGAACTTGGAAACAACCTAGATGCCCCTCAACCAAAGAATGGATAAAGAAAATGTGGCACATTTATACATTAGAGTAATACTCAGCGGCAAAAAAAACAATGACATCTAGAAATTTGCATGCAAATGGACGGAACTAGAAAAATCATCCTGAGTGAGGTAACCCAGACCCAGAAAGATGAACATGGTATGTACTCACTCATAAGTGAATGCTAGTTGTAAAGCAAAGGATATTGAGCCTATAGTTCATGATACTAGAGAAGCTAACTAACAAGGTGAACCCTAAGGAAAACATATATAAATCCACCTGGAAAGGGGAAACAGACAAGATCACCTTACAAAATTGGGAGCATGGAGATAGGATAAGTAGGGAGGACAGAAGGGGAAGACGAGGGGAGAAGGAGAGTGGGGAGGAGAACAGGAGAAAATGGGAAAGTTGAGATGGAGGAAGAACAGAGATGAGAGCAAAGAAAGAAATATTTTGATTTAGGGAACCATTATGGGGCTAGCAAGAAACCTGGCACTTGAGAAACTTCCAGGAATTCAAAAGGATGATCCCAGATAAGACCCTAAGCAATAGAGGAGAGGGTGACCAAATTGGCCTTGCCCTGTAGTCAGACTGATGAATATCTTAAATAGCACCATAAAACCTTCATCCCGCAACTGATGGAAACAGAGAGCCACATCAAAGCACTGAACTGAGCTCCCAAAGTCCAGTTGAAGAGTGAGAAGAATGAGATTATGAGCAAAGAGGTCAAGGCCATGATGGGAAACAGTTTACCTGAGCTAATGGGAGCTCTTCAACACCAGTTGGACTGGGAAGGAACAAGCATAGGATCAAACTAGACCCTCTGAATGTGGTTGACAGTTGTATGGCTGGGGCAGACTACATGGTCACTGGAAGTGGCACCAGGATTTATCCCTACTGCTTGTACTGGCTTTTGGGAACCTACTCTTTTTGGATGGATACCTTGCTCAGCCTAGATATAGTAGGGAGGGCCTTGAACCCTCCCCAAAGCAATGTGCCTTAACCTCTCTGAGAAGTAGATGAGAGGTTGGGGGGTAAGTAGATGGAATGGGAAGAGGGGAGGGAGGGAGAACTTGGGTTGGTATGTATTATGAAAAATGTTTTCTTTTTTTAAAAAAAGAAAACAGCCTGGTATTAGCATAAAGATGGGAGGACCAATGGAATCAAATCCACACACCTACAAACACCTGATTTTTTACAAAGAAGCTAAAAAATATAAAATAGAAGAAAGAAAGCACATTCAACAAATGGTGCTGGCATAACTGGATCTCAACATGTAGAAGAATGCAAATAGATTCATATCTATCCCCATGTAAAAACCCAAGTCCAAATGGATCAAAGACCTCAACATAAAACGAACCACAAAAAACCTCACAGAAGAGACATTGGGAAGTACACCTGAATGCATTGGCACAGGAAACCACTTCCTAGATATAACTCCAGTAGCACAGATACTGAGAGAAATAATTAATACATGGGACCTCCTGAAACTGAGAAGCTTCTGTAAAGCAAAGGGCGTGATCAACAAGACAAAACAGCAACCTACAGAATGGGAAAAGATCTTCACCAACCCCACATCAGACAGAGGACTGATCTCCAAAATATACAAAGAACTCAAAACTTGACATCAAAAGAACAAAAAAGTCCAATAAAAAATGGGATACAGACCTAAACAGAGAACACTCAATAGATGAATCTCAAATGACTGAAAGACACTTAAGGAAATGCTCAACATCCTTACCCATCAGAGAATTGCAAGTCAAAACAACTCTGAGATTCCATCTTACACCTGTCAGAATGGCCAAGATCAAAAACACTGATGACAGCTTATGCTGGAAAGGATGTGAGGAAGGCGAACACTCCTCCATTGCTGGTGGGAGTACAAACTTGTACATCTGCTTTGGAAATCAGTATAGTGATTTCTCAGAAAATTAAGAAACAATCTACCTCAATACCCAGCAATACCACTTTTGGGTATATACACAAAGGATGCTCAGTCATACCCAAATTAAGCATTATTCATAATAGCCAGAACCTGAAAACAACCTACATGCCCATCAACTCAAGAATGGACAAAGAAAATGTGGTACATTTACACAATGGAGTACTATTCAGTGGCAAAAAGTGACAACTTGAAATTTGCAGGCAATTGGATGGATTTAGGGGGAAAAAACTACATTGAATGAGGTAACCCAGACCCAGAAAGAGAAATATAATATATACTCACTTATAAGTGGCTTTTAGACATAAAGCAAAGAAAAAACAGCCTACAATTCACAATCCCAGAGAACCTAGATAAAGAAGACCCTAAAAGGGACATACATAGATCTACACAGAAAGGAGAAAAGACAAGATCTCCTGAGTAAATTGGGAGTATCTGGGTCACAGGAGATGATAGAAGCAGAGAGGGGAGAAAGGGAGGGGAGAGGACCAAAATGTATAGCTCAACAAAAACAATTTTAAAAAAAGAAAGAAAAATCTCATTCTAGATGTAAGACATTTGCAAGCAAAACTGCCCTTTTGTCATTTCTAATATATAAATAATGATGAAAATTTTTATAAACATCTTTTCTTTTTCTAAAAAAGATAAGGGTCTAAGGAAAATGACTGAGGTAAGCATATTGCATGTGGTAGTCAGAACTGGCCTGGCCCTAAGATAACACAGAAGTTCCTTAGGCTGTTGGGAAGCACAGGTGACATCTCTCAAAAGGATGGGTTTTAAGAACTGAGGAGCAATACTCAAAATTTGGGGGGGGGGGGGAATCTGGGATAAACAAACAAAATAGTCTTAGAGATTTGGGTGAAGCCTGGATCTACAAATAGCAAAAGATCACCAGGTCATAAACTACATCATTTCCCAGCATTCCAGGTGGAAGACAGGTAAACATCTCCTTCCTTTGACGAGGCATGACTAGGTGTTTAACTTTTCCTGGTTTCCCTAGTGGTTATCTGTTTGTACAAGGACCTCCTACCCGCTACAAAACCTCTGTCTACATTCTCTGGGAGGTGACCTGCTTCTTTCCATAAGTTATCAAACTTAAAAGAAACTGTTTCTTGAATCTAAAACTCTACTATCACCTGAATCACTGAGCTCTGTAATTAAGACCTGGTCAGGCTTAAAAATGGCTCCACAAGTACAAGCACTGGCTGCTTTGACAGAAGATCTATGTTTAATTTCTAGCACCCTACACAGCTGCTCACAACCATCTGTAACTACAGATCCAGGGGATCCTGTGAGTACTTCTGGCCTCCACAGGCATCGTACACACGGTGTACAAACATAAAAATGGGCAAAACATCCATAGGTATAAAATTTTAAAATAAAAAAAATGTTTTGAAAGACCTGATCTTTATATATGTGCTGGTTAGGTTTTGTTCGTCAACTTGACACAAGCTACAGTCATCTGGAGAGAGAAACCTCAATTGACAACATGTTCCCATCAGATTGGCCTATGGGTGTTCTCTTAGTGATTGATATGGGAAGTCACAGCACATGGTATTCAGTGCCACCTCTGGGCACATGGTCCTGGACTGTATAAGAAAACAGACTGAGCAAGTCAGGGAGAGCAAGTAAGTAAGCAGCAGTCCTTCATGGTCTCTGCATCAGTGCTTACTGATGAGAGTTTCTACCCTGATTTCCCTCAATAAGACTATGATATAGAAGTATGAGCTGAAACAAACCCTTTCCTCCCCAAGTTGCTTTTGATCATAGTATTTATCACAACAGTAGAAAGCAAACTAAAGCAGCATATAAATAATTTTTACCGTTATTAAAGATGAAAATATATATATTAATAAAATGTATATGCTTGTTTATTTATACAAGAAGAATTAAATCTTGGCTGGATATCTGATACTATGGGACAGAGCAACTTTAATTTTAATTTTTTAGATTTGATCAATATTTTGATTTTATAATCATCAATTCTAAGAACAGAGCAAGAGATGTAAAGAAATGTCTTTCACTCCAAATGAGAGTGTACTAGCAAGCCAACAGGATCCTGTCCAAGTCAAGTTTGGTGAATAAAAATTGGGATGACTGGACTGAGCCAGCGACCTGGGCCGGAGCAGGCCAGGGATGGCGAACTCCATAGGACCAGGCCGGAGCAGGCCTGAGACAGCAAACTCTACAGGAGCAGGTACAGGGGAGCAACTGCTGAGGAAGTAGGCTGAAGCCAAAGACCTCTGCAGGTCCAGCCATGAGTCTGTGACCTACGAGAGTGCAAGCAGGAACCAGAGACCTCTGCAGGTCCGGGTGTGAGTATAGGACCTTCGAGGAAATAGACCTGAGCCAGGACCCCTGCAGGTCCAGGCATGAGTCTGGGACCTCCAAGGAACTAGGCCTGAGCCAGGACCTCTGTAGGTCTAAGAATGAGTCTGGGCCCTCCAAGGGAGTAGGCAGGAACCAGAGACCTCTGCAGGTCCAGGCATGAATCTGGGACCTCTGAGGGAGAAGGTCTGAGCCAGGATCTCTGCGAGTCCAGACACACCTGAGTCTGGGACCTCCAAAGGAGATCCGAGCCAGAGACCTTTGCAACCCCAAACCAGGGAGCTCCATAGGAGTGGATCCAGACCAGGGACATTTACAGAAACAGGTATGAATGGGCAACCTATGCCAGAGCAGGCCTGAGACAGCAAATTCCATGGGAGCAGAGCATACCCTAGGAGTGCTGAGAAACCTCCATGAAAAAATGGAGTGAAATGGGATGACGGGAACCGTGGCACTAACTGCACCACGAGGAGCAACCATATGAGCCTTGGATCCACTGGCACCTGGAAGATTGATCACCAGAGTCACAGACATCCCCAACTACACCAATTAGAGGAAAAGATAGGTAGACAAGGTGAGAACACATGTAACAACACAAAAAGCAACACCACACCAATAAAATCTAGTGACCCTACAACAGCAAGACTTGAAAAACCAAATATAGATGAAGCAAAAGAAAATGACCTAAAAATAATTTTATGACAATGTTTGAGGCTCTTAAAGAGGAAATGAGAAATTCTCTCAAAGAAATGGAGGAAAAGAGAAACAAATCCCTTAAAGAAAACCAAGAAGCATCGGGGTGGGGTGGGGTGGGGGAGAGAGAAGAGAGAAGAGGAGGATGGGGAGAACTTGGGGGAATGTGATGGTTGGGATGGAGGAGGGGTGGATGTGGGAGCAGGGAAGTAGATATCTTAATTAAGAGAGCCATTTTAGGGTTGGCAAGAGACTTGACTCTGGAGGCATTCCCAGGTGTCCAAGGAGATGTCCCCAGCTTGCTCCTTGTTCAGCTGAGGAGAGGGTGCCTGAACTGGCCTTATCCTATAGCCACACTGATGAATTTCTTGCATATCACCATAGAATCTTCATTTGGCGATGGATGGGGAGAGACAGAGACTCACACTGGAGCACTGGACTGAGCTCCCAAGGTCCAAATGAGGAGCAGAAGGAGGGAGAACATAAGCAAGGAAGTCAGGACCACAAGGGGTACGTCCACCCACTGAGACGGTGGGACTGATCTAATGGGAGCTCACCGAGGCCAGCTGGACTGGGACTGATGGAGCATGTGATCAAACCGGACTCTCTGAATGTGGCTGATGGTGGAGGCTGACTGAGAAGCCAAGGACAATGGCACTGGGTTTTAATTCTACTGCATGGACGGGCTTTGTGGGAGCCTAGTCTGTTTGGATGCTCACCTTCCTGAACGGGGGGAGGGGGGAGGAGGAGGACCTTGGACTTCCCATAGGGTAGGGAAACCTGACTGCTCTTTGGACTGGAGAGGGAGGGGGACGGGAGTGGGGGAAGGGGAGGGAAGTGGGAGGAGGGGAGGAGGGGAGGAGGTGGAAATTTTTAATAAAAAAATAAAAAAATAAAACCAAGAAAAAGAAATCAAACATATGAGAGAAACTATTCAAGACTTGAAAATTGAAATAGAGACAATAAAGAAAACACAAGCCGAGGGAATTATAGAAACAGAAATCATGAGAAAATGATCAGGAACCACAAATGCAAGCATAAACAGCAGATTACAAAAAAAAGGGAAGAGAGACTCTCAAGCACTGAAGATAGAATAGAGGAAATAGATTCATCAGTCAAAGAAAACATTAAATCTAACAAAAGCTTAACACAAAATATCCAGGAAATATGGGACACCATGAAAAGACCAAACCTAAGAATAATAGGTATAAAAGAAGGAGAAGTTGTTCAACTCAAAAGCACAGAAAATATATTTAACAAAACCATAGAAGAAAACTTTCCCAACCTAAAGAAAGGTATGCCCATGAAGATACAAGAAGCTTACAAAACATCAAATAGATTGGATCCAAAAAAAAGTCCCCTTGCCACATAATAATCAAAACATTAGACATGTGGAATAAAGAAAAATTATTAAAAGCTGCAAAGGAAAAAGGCCAAGTAACATATAAAGGCAGACCTATCAGAATTACACCTGACTTCTTAATGGAGACAATGAAGGCAAGAATATCCTGGCCAAGTGTTATACGGACATTAAGAGACCATGGATGCCATCCCAGACTACTATATCCAGCAAAACTTTCAATCACTATAGACAAACAAAACAAAATATTCCATGACAAAACAAGATTTAACCAATACCTAGCCACAAACCCAGCACTACACAAAGTATAAGAAGGGAAACTCCAACCCAAGTTGCTACATCAACAAAAACACATACAATTAATGATCTCACAGCATCAAATTCCAAAGAAGGGGAAAACATACAAATTAACATCACCAACAATAAAAACTAAATTAACAGGAGATAGCAATCACTGGTCATTAATATCCCTTAATATAAATGGACTCAACTTACCTATAAAAAGACAAAGGCTAACAGGTTGGATACAAAAACAGAATCTATCCTTCTGCTGGTTACAAGAAACACACCTCAACCTCAAAGACAGACATTGCCTCAGAATAAAGGGTTGGGAAAAACGGACCTAAGAAACAAGCTGGTGTAGCTATCCTAATATCTAACAAAATAGACGTCAAAGTAAAAATCAATCAAAAGAGACAAAGAAGGACATTTCCTATTAGTTTCCACATGAACCCCAGTAGATTCTGTGTGACAAGTTCCATAGACTGAGGCATTAGACTCCAAAGGGAGGAGATCTCCTGGAACTGGTTGTGGGACTCTCTAGCCAGAGAGAAATTATTGAGCCATAGTTCTCATGGCAGTCTGTCTGTTTCTATTTCCTTTTAATATTTATGAGATGTTCCTGGTAGCCTGGGTCGAGAAGAAGTCAACCCTTGAATTGAGGTTAGTGGCCATGACCTCTTTTCTAAGAGATTCAACGCTTTGCTTCAAAATCATTTACATAATTACAAAATAATACTTTGATAAAATATCCTCCCAACAATATATGAATTTGTATGGCTGTGCATGTGTAGATGAGGTTGGCTTTGACATTGTGATATAGAAAGCATTCCTTAAGTATAGTTTTAAATTGACCTTTGAGGATTTTTAATAAGACAAAAGCTAGATGTTAGATAAGGATCACACATGAAAATTTATTAACTTACTCTGGACCTAGGAGTCATCCACTAACTATAAGTGATATTTTTGTATTTTGTTCTGTTTAGTCACTAAGATGTTATCTGTTCCATTTGTAATTGATTCTTTGAACCCACTGTCTAGGAAATGTAATACCTGATTGATTTTGTGCCTTCTTATGCCAGGTGATTTTGATAATTGTTCTTTGTAACTGATTCACTGAACATATCTTTTAAGAATTGTAATACCTATTCTTCTTGTATAAAAACCCTTGTTTGAGAGCTGCAAAATACACCGAGGTTCAAACTGCCTCTGTGTTTGTTTCTGTTTTTCACCGCCGAATCCTTACCCACCTAGTCTTAGAGAAACCACGTCCCAAAAAAACCCACCCCGGCTGGGGTGGTCAGTGGCAATTAGTCACAGGAAAAATCCATCAAGAGGAAATCTCAATACTGAACATCTATGCACCCTCATATGTAAAAGAAACACTTCTAAAGCTTAAATCATACATTAAACCCCACACACCAGTAGTGGGAGACTTCAGCACTCCTCTCTCACCACTGGACAGGTCAGGCAGACAAAAAATTAACAGAGAAATAAGGGAGCTAACAGATGTTATGACTCAAATGGACTTAACAGACATCTATACAATAGTTTATCCAAACTGAAAAAAATATACCTTCTTCTCAGCACTTCATGGAACCTTCTCAAAAAAATGACCACATACTCGGTAACAAAACAAACCTCAACAGATACAAAAAAAAAAATGGAATAACCCCATGTATCTTATCAGATCACCATGGCTTACAATTAGAATTCAACAGCAACACTAATTCCAGAAAGCCCACAAACACATGGAAATTAAACTACACTCACCTGAATCATCAATGGTTCAAGGAAATAATAAAGGGAGAAATTAAAGACTTCCTAAAATTCAATGAAAATGACCACACAACATACCCAAATTTATAGGACACGATGAAAGCAGTGTTAAGAGGAAAGTTCATAGCACTAAATGCCTACATAAAGAAGCTGGAAAAAATCCCACACTAGTGAATTAACAGAACATTTGAAAACTTTAGAACAAAAAGAAGCAAACTCACCTAAGAGAACTAGATGGCAGGAAATAATCAAATTGAGAACTGAAATCAACAAAATAGAAACAAAGAAAATAATACAAAGAATCAATGAGACAAAGAGTTGGTTCTTCGAGAAAATCAACAAAATAGACAAACCTTTATCCAAACTAATCAAAAGGCAGAAAGACAATATCCAAATTAACAAAATCAGAAATGAAAAGGGGGACATAACAACAGACAATGGAGGAAATTCAGAGAATCATCAGATCATATTTTGAAAACCTGTACTCCACAAAATTGGAAAACTTAAAGGAAATGGACAACTTTCTGAATAAATATCACTTACCAGAATTAAATCAAAACCAGATAAACAAATTAAATAGACATATATCTGCTAAAGAAATAGAAACAGTCGTCAAGTCTCCCAACCAAAAAAAAAGAAGCAGCTCAGAATTCTACAAGACTTTCAAAGATGAATTAATACCAATATTCCTGAAATTGTTCCACACAATAGAAACAGAAGGAACATTGCCAAACTATTTTTATGAGGCTACAATTACCCTGATAACCAAACCACAGAAAGACATAACTAAGAAAGAGAATTACAGACCAATCTCACACATGAACATTGATACAAAAATACTAAATAAAATACTGGCAAATCGAATCCAAGAACACTTCAGAAAATCATCTACCATGATCAAGTCAGCTTCATTCCAGAGATGCAGGGAGGGTTCAACATACAAAAATCTGTCAACGTAATCCACCATATAAACAATCTGAAAAATAAAAATCACAGGATCATCTCATTAGATGCCGAAAAAGCTTCTGACAAAATACAACCGCTTCATGATAAAGGTCTTGGAGAGACCAGGGATACAAGGAACATACCTAAATATAATAAAGGCAATATACAGCAATCCAACAACCAATATCAAACTAAATAGAGAGAAGCTCACAGTGATCCCACTGAAATCAGGAACAAGACAAGGTTGCCCACTCTCTCCATATCTATTCAATATAGTTCTTGAGGTCCTAGCAAGAGTAATAAGACAACAAAGGGAGATCAAGGGAATACAAATTGGAAAAGAAGAAGTCAAACTCTTACTGTTTGCTGATGATGATAGTTTACATAAGCAACCCCAAAAATTCTACCAAGGAACTTCTACAACTCATAAACACTTTCAGTATTGTATCAGGATAGATGATTAACTCAAATAAAAAATCAGTAGCCCTCCTGTCCACAGATGATAAAAGGGCTGGGGAAGAAATCAGAGAAACAACACCCTTCACAATAGCCACAAACTGCATAAAATATCTCGGTGTAACTCTAACCAAACAAGTGGAAGACATGTATGACAAGAACTTTAAATCTTTGAAGAAAGAGTTGAAGAAGACACCAGAAAGTGGAAATATCTCCCATGTTCTTAGGTAGGCAGAATTAACATAGTAAAAATGGCAACCTTACCATTTAAAGAAAAATAGGAGGAACTATTTTTTTCTTAACTGCAAGTTAGCCTATCTTCAATAGAGGACTCCAGTGATGGACCATGTAACTATGAAGTGGGGCGATTAAGCACAGCATTTTGCCAGTCTCTGCCTGAGTCTAGGTCATGGAATGCAAGCCACCAAGCAGGAGTTATTCAAGATGAATTTCTTAAAACTTTGTCTCTGTTTAAACATTTTTATGTGCTCTTGCTCATTCCTTTTACAGAAGGTGAACCCCAAACCATGTGTGATATATATAATCAGTATTCAAACTGACATTCATACTGCCCTTTTTATAAATTAGCACCATAATTGTTTCTGGTTTATAGGCACTCTGGTGCTTTTTAACTTTTTTTTTTTTTTTTTCGTTTTTCGAGACAGGGTTTCTCTGTGTAACAGCCCTGACTGTCTGGAACTAGCTCTTGTAGTTGGCAGCCCTCGAACTCAGAAAGATCTGTCTTTCTCTGACTCCTGAGTGCTAGGATTAAAGACATGTGCCACCTAAAAGCTTAAGTGAACTCTGAGGTTTGTTGTTGTTGTTTCGGGTTTTATTTTGTTAGAGAGGACATGCCCATGACGGTGGGAGGAGAAGGTGATAGGGTCTGGGAGGAAGTAGGGAGAGGATATAATGATTAATACATAGATATAGATATATAGATGTATTTATAATATAATACATTGCATACATGTATTAAATTCTCAAAGAATAGAAATGATTTTTTAAAAAAAAAAGAATGGGCTATATAGATGGATCAGTGGTTAAGAGCTATTAATCACTATTCTTGTAGAGGCCCAGTGATCACAAATGGTCAGTAGCTTCAGCTCCAGGGGATCCAACGCCCTGTTTTAGCCTCCGCGAGAACTGAATGCGCGTAGTATACAAACTTGCACACAAAACTGATAAAGTAAGAAAATTTCTTAAGAGTTGGGAGGGGGTACAGAAATGGCTCCGCAATTAAGAGCACAAAGGGATCTTGTATAGGACCTGAACTCCGTTACTAGCACCAAAATCATGGTAGTTCACAACTGCGTGTAACTCCAGTACCGCTGGTACTCGCGCACGCGAGCATGCGAGCGGGCGTGCACAAACACACACTTCAACTGAATAAATTGTAAAAGATTAACTCCCTTTCCCTACCTTCCTGTGAGTCCACCCTCCCTCAGAACCAGCCAAATCACATTAAACTTCACCTGATCCAAAACAACACAGAGAAACCCTGTCTCGGGGGGAAAAAAAATCAAACTTCACCTGAACCAGCCAGCCTCAGGCTCGCGACCTTTGTCCGCTAGCAGACAGCTACCTGGCTCTCAGGCTCGGCAGGATTCATTAACGGGGCGCCCCGCCTACAACGCGTCCCTTTAAGTGGGTCTTTTCTCATTCTGGACCGCCCCACCCACCAATTTGGTTGGCACCCATGCTGGAAGCACGTCATCCAACTGCGCCATCCGGAAGCCGTGGTTCATATTAACAGTTATTTCAGGTGGCCCTAAGGTAAGCACCGCGCACTGTGAGTGGATGAGTCTTAGAGTCGGGTCGGGCAAAAGGAGGAGCCCCGTAGCATGAGCCGACAGAAGTCATTCCCAACGTTGAGAGGTTGAAGAGAACTTTTTGAAGTTGAACAAGAGCGCTCATTGTGGTTTTTCCCCCTCCTCACTCAGGCGACATCATGGCGACACCCCCCAAACGGCGGGCCTTGGATACTGTAGGAGAGAAAGTGTTGCGGTACGAGGCCTTTATCAGTGACGTACTGCAGCGAGATTTGCAGTGAGTGACAACGCAGATTCTAGGCGTGACGTTTGAGAAATTCCACGTAGTGGGTGGGACGGAATCCCTGCCAAACTTTTGGATTGGCCGGGAAGAGGGGTTAACGTTCGGGCTATGATTTGGTTAAACATGGCCCATGTAGGAGAGCCTTTGATGTTGTTTGTCGTATTAAAATAGTCATTACGAACCCACAGTATTTCAGACTGGGCTATTTAACCATTATTTATAAACAAGTTGTACCTCACCTCTCCTCCCTATGCTTTATGAACTTTTCCTGATCTGTGAGATGGGAAAGTTTATGGGGCCTTCTTAATGTGGTCTTTTTGAGTTTTACATGTATCAGCCCGGGTAAAGAATGTAACCCAAAGCCGAGCGTGATAACACAGGACTGTAATTCCAGCACGAGGGAGGCAGAAGCAGGCGGAGCTTCAAAAGTTGGAGACCAGCCTGGGCTATAGACTGTCTCAAAAAGAAAAAAATTTAGACTAAAGCCAGGCTCAGGCTCTGTGGTGTCCTATCTAGTGGTGAGGTGGGAAAATTTATTTCTTTAGCCAGAATGTTCAAGCCAGCCTTGACAATAGAACATGATTCTATTAAAAACTAAGAATTTTTTTAAAAGCTCACTGTGAGGACGCAGGCCTGTAGTCCCTGTACTTGCAATGGGTAAAGCAGGAGGATCCAGAGCTCAAAATTATCCTACATTTCAAAGTTGAGTACAGCATAGACTATGAGACTATGTCTCAAAAAAGAAGAAAAAAAAAGAGCTAGCAGGATGGCTTGCTTTGCCCCCAATACCCATGCCCTGAGCTAGATCTCTGGGAACTAGTAAAAGAAAAAAAAAACTCCCAAAAGCTGTCCCCTGCTGACTTACATGTGTGTACCATGTCACCAATACATGTATACAAAATAAATACATTAAGTAAGAATACTTTTTTAAAAATGCACATAAACCCAACTGCTATTATATTAAAACTGAGAGAAATATCAGCCTGGGAAACTCAGCTCTAGTCTCAGAAAATAAAACAAATAACCTGGATAGTTGTTTTGAAAAAGGAATTTTGCTACAGTGCCTGAAACACAATAAAGACTCAATAACTAGATGATTGCCATTGCTGTCATTATTAATCTGAACAGAAAGTTAGGTGTTCAGAACTAGAGCTGTATGATCATCCTAAACAAGATGGCGGAGAGGGGAGGTATATTTAGGGTGAAGATGGGACATTTTAATTAGCATAAGGCACTGAGTAAAATGCAATATTTGTAATAGTATTAAAGTAATTTGTGCTTACCCATTTGGGTGACATTTAAAACACCTTAAAATCAAGTCATAGTAAACACTTGATTCTAATGATTCCTATGAGGGGAAACCAAATCCCAAACAGATTTCCTACTTGCCAAAGACACATTGCTAGTAAGAGGTAGAGCTCAGGATGAAATACAGTCTGACTTATATTTATTAAAATAACTTGGTGTGTCTTTCTCTGTCTATACCCCGCCGTGTTTGTTTGTGTGTGTGTGTGTGTGTGTGTGTGTGTGTGTGTGTGTGTGTGCGCGCCCGCGCGCGTTTTAACGCAGGGTCTCGCTATGTAGCCCAGGCTGGTCTTGAGCTCAATTCTCCTGCCTCAGTCTTTCAACTACTGGGATTACTTTCATGAACCACCACACCTGGCTTAAAATGGCTATTGGGCCATGATGTGATATATCTCAAGAGGAATGGGACTGCCTAATGTTCACTGTTGTATTTCTACATATCAGAAAGGTGCTGGATCATCGAGACAAGGTATATGAGCAACTGTCTGTATACCTTCAACTGAGAAATGTCATTGAGCGACTCCAGGTAAAGGCCTTTAAATTGGGTATCAGTTTGTGTGTGTGTGCAAAGAAGGAAAGAAACCCCAGAACAAAACCTTTTACCTGCCTTAAAAATTGGCCACTGACACCTACTTCTTTTCTCCTGGCCCTACAGGAAACTAATCATTCGGAGTTATATATGCAGGTGGATTTGGGCTGTAACTTCTTCGTTGACACAGTGGTGTGAGTGTATTCCCTCCCCTCTGAGTTTCTCCCTTCTTTCATGCAACAAGTATTTCTTAATATTTTCTATATATTAGATTCTGATGGTTTTTCTATTGCATTAAGATATAAGCTACATGCTGTGGGTCTGACAGTGAATGAACAGAAAATACCTTCTCTTACAGAGCATTCACTTTGGGGAATTGAAGGGAATAGGAAACATTTTAAACTGTCCAATATGCTAAATGATAATAAAGACTTCCTCCACTTCCTCTTATTTCTTTCCTCAGCCCAGATACTTCACGCATCTATGTGGCCCTGGGATATGGTTTTTTCCTGGAGTTGACACTGGCTGAAGCTCTCAAGTTCATTGACCGAAAGAGTTCTCTCCTCACAGAGTGAGTTCATTCCATGAGGATAGTATGTAAAACCATCTACATTGGCTCAGGGTGCAGGGCAGTGGTATAGCATTTGCCTAGCATGCGTAAAGCCCTGGGTTCTATCCCTAGCACACACCACACAGAAAGACATGGACAAAATACATAAAAGTCAGATATGGTGATACGCACCTGTAACCCCGGGACTCTGGAGGATGAAACAGGAGGATCTTGAGTTTGAGGCCAGTCTGGGTGATAAAACAAGGCCCTATCTATAAAAAAAAAATAAAAATAAAAAATAAAAAGAACAAATAAACATCACAAAATGTAACACTCTACCCTTTTTCCCCCATGACTACAGGGAATGGAACTTAGAGAACCATACTACCTTCCTCTTTAGGGCTAGGGCTCTAAAGAAAAGTTAGGATGCAAAGTTCAACCTTTGCATAATAAACAATAAATGTTTTTTGTATCAGTTCCTTCACACATTTATTTGAGCACCTTGTGTATACCAGGTTGTGTGATTAGTGTTGAGAAAAAAAGAGTCTTATATTCTAGGACTATGCTGTTGTACGTACATATATCTATGGATAGCATGGATGAGGTTTCAACCCATGAGTCAGTAACAGTCAATGAAGCTACTTGTCACTTAACTATCTGCAAATATTTCTGCTTATTCACATTTTATTCGCAGAAGTTTCTGTTTTCTCACCACTTTAAACCTCATATGCCTATACCCACACGTGCAGAGATAACGTCCTCTTCTGTTGCTCTCTGCCTTATTCTCTTAGGACAGGATCTTCACCAAACCTTAGAGTTTGCCATTTGGGGGCTTCAGCAAGCTCCTGTCCTATGGTTAGAGGTGTTTTTACATTGTTACTGGGGATCCAAGCTCAGGTCCTTATGCTTGTACAGCAAATGTTCTTGTCCACTGAGCCACCTCCCTAGCCTTAACACATGCTTTAAGCATTTCCCACCTTTGGGAAATAGCTGCTGTTTTTTTTGTCTGCAACTGCTCCCCCATGTAGTTTCTTTTTTCCTCACTCAGTTGTCTTGTACAAATAATACTCTCTCAACAAGTTCTTCTGTGACCTAACTTCAAAATTGCAACCCCTGGCCCTCTTTACTTGCCCCTCCATTTAAAAAAATTAATATTACTGTGTGCGTGTGTGCATGCAGGTGTGTGTTCATATGCACTTGTCTGTAGGTATATGTGCTATATATAGCATGCATGTGGAGATCAGAAAATAGTTTTATAGAGTTGGTGCTCTGATTCCAGGGATTCTATGAATAGAACTCAGATTTCCAGGCTTGTGTGGCAAGTACCTTTATCTGCTGAGCCATCTCACTAGCCATCTTCTAGTTTTTCTGTTTTTCCAGCATCTTATTAACTCTTAATATTTATTGTGAGTTTCTTCCTTTCTCATGTTCATTGTCTTTTATAAATAATTAATAAGCATTATTTACATTTTTACAGGGCTAATACTTTAAGCCAAGGTCTCTTGTATACTAAGCAAGAGCTCTGTTGCTGAACTATGTCCCCAGCCCAGGTTTATAACCTGGCATTGTAAAAGGGAAAGTTTATACTGTAGATGCCTAAAATAGTGTAAAGCACAAAATTTCTGTTGAAAAGTATATTGTTTCAATATGCCAGAAGCATATTGAAGGGTTTATCAAAGGTTACCTATGTGAGTAGTGGTGGGCAGAGAAAGTGTGGGTTCCAGATGAGTTATGGTTTTGTGTAGGGAAAAACTAGTTTAGGTGAGTAGTTTGAAATATTATAGGTAGTGTTGTAGCTGGAAAGATGGTTCAGCAGTGAAAAGCACTTGCTACTCTTGCACAGGACCCAGGTAATGAGTCCAGAGCTCACACAATGGTTCACAACTTTCTATAACTCTAGTGCCAGTGGATCTGATGCCCTCTTCTAGCCTCTGAGCACCAAACACACAAGTGGTGTACAGACATGCATGCAGGCAAAACATCCATATACATAAAATAAGGCAGGTAGTGAAGGCCTTCTAGAAGGCCTACCCTCAATTCCCACTCCCAGAGGAGTGACATTTGAATAATATTGGGTGAACAAGCCATGGGCTATCTGGGGAAATGGCAAAGGTGACAGAGTGACTGGCATGCTAGAGAAATTGTCACATGTAGAATAGCTTAGAATAAGTATGAAGGGGCAGTGAGCAGTCCATTTAGATAAATATGCACTCACAAACATGAACACCTCCAATGTAAATTTCCCCTTGGTCATATTTATTCCTGCATTCATTTTGCCTAGAGTTTCCTCCTTTAAGGTTTCAGTACTTACTCTATTAAGCTTTCCAGAGTTTCTAGTTTTAGTAGACCTGAAGCCTGCTGAGATTTCTAAATTTTGGTGATCAAACAAATTGGCAAATAGTTTGATCAAGGGCAGTATAATTCCAAACTAGTGGCCATTTAGAACAAGTTCAGTTTTTATAGCAAGTTTTCCTCCTATGACACAGGGTTTCAGGGTCTTTAAATTTTTTTCTTTTTGAGAATTGATGATTTTTCTCAAAATGAGGTATTTGAAGTTATCAGTGCCTATCAGAAAAACTCCTTGCCTGGTTTTTCTAATCTGTTGACATGCTTTCTACTGGTGTGATGAAATATGTGCTTGACCTCATATTGCTCTGTTATAACTAATAGAGCTGTCTCAAACTTTCATCATTCTAGATTAGGATTTGCGTCTACATAGTTGAACTTTCTTTTTAAAACTTGATTACTTGGGATACACTTCATACTAACATATTTTCTGGTTGCTTTTTGTATCCAAAACTATCTGTCAGTACTTAATTGTTTCTAATGTATTCTTTGGTTATTATTATTGCTCTGTGTGTGTGTGTGTGTGTGTGTGTGTGTGTGTGTATCACACATGTATATATAATCTACTGAGTCCATTTAGCTTTGTTTGTATGTACACGTGTCCAGGGTTGACTACTTGAGATTGAGCAACCTATGTGGGAGTTTGGCTCTAAAGGAGATTGATTCTGCCTTTTTCAGCAGGCTTTGATCACTTATAGTTCTTCATCTCGAGGCAGGCCATTATGTAATTTCCCCTTTCCACTTTGACATGCCAACTGGTGTTGTCATTATGCTGACTTTATTCATATTCTTGGAAATTCACGGGTACAGCTTTCCTAGCTTGTCTAGGGAATATCTAACAGCAGACATTCTGAGCCTCTGACTCTTATAATCTGTTCACCCTATCTCTATGATTTTCCATGAGCCTTAGGTATAGGGGTTACATTACAGATGTATCAGTTGGGATTGGGCACCGCACAGACTCTTATTCTCTGCATTTTGGCCAATTGTGGATCTCTGTGATAGTCTCCATCTGCTGCAAAAAGAAACTTTTTTTTGGTTTTTCAAGACAGGGTTTCTCTGTGTATCTTTGGCTTCCCTGGATCTCATGCTATAGACCAGGCTGGCCTCAAACTCACAGAGATCCACCTGCCTCTGCCTCCCGAGTACTGGGATTAAAGGTGTGCACCACCACTGCCCAGCACAAAAAGAAACTTTTTTAATGAGGAGTGACAGCTACACTTATCTGTGGGTAAAAGGATTTTTTTAGAAAACAGAAATTATATTAATTTAGGCTCTTAGGTTTATGGCCATTCCAGTGATGGGTAGTTAGCTAGGTTTACAGTACCAGGACTAAATTCCTTCCTGTTGTGCATGGCTTAACTCCAGTAAAACAGCTGATGATCAACTTCAAGATAAAAGGTGCTTCTGTTGCCCCATTGGAAATATCTTGCCAGTCAAATCATTGTTCTGATTCATAGATTTTTATAGCTGGGTAGAACTAGTATTGATCCTCTCCCTTGGCAGCTTACATAGCACCTATGAGAGCCAGTCCTCATGGAAGAGGCTTCCAGGTTACTACCAGCTTGATTCCTCTTAATTCCTATGTCTGAAGTACCATATGTATTTTCAGGAGTGGAGTCTTAACATTTAAGTTCTGGGAGGCAACCAAGAGTAACAGCAATTGCCTATATATCTTTGGTAGTCTCTTTAATTCCCCTGACCAACAACTCTACAGCAGTCCAGGCAAGTAGATCTCAAATTGGAGGCCAGCTGGGCTATGCCTTGTCACTGGAGTTTTTGCTAGATAGTTTATACATAATACATACATACATACACACATACACACACATGCATACATATAATGTATGTGTATATGCATATATACTTTAAAGTACATACATCTGTTATAAACATAAAATAGTGTTTCCCTATGGCCATTTCAATCATCCTTATGTTTTTTAGCCCTCCTCTGTCCCTCTTCCTCAGTGCTTCTCTCCCTCTCCCCTCCCCAGATAAAGCCTCCCCAACTTTTCCCAATTCCCCATCATAGCACCTGTAACATACTACCCCATTCTCTACAGTTTCTACTCCTCCCTATCCCCTGGTCCCTTTTTACTTTCCTGGTTTCTGTGGTTTCTCCAGCTTATATACTCACATCTAAAGATTCAGAGTTAGCATCCACAAATAAGAGAAAACTTGCAATGTTTATCTTTCTGGGTCTGAGTTGCCTCACTCAGTATAATATGCTGTAGTTCTATCTATTTACCTGCAAATTTCTTCATTTCACTTTTCTGTGTAGCTGGACAGAATTCTGTTGTGTATATGCACCATATCTTTATTATCCATTCATTTAGTGGATGACATTTATATTGTTTCCATTTCATAGCTATTGAGAGTAAATAGAGCAGTTATGAACATGGCTGAGAAAAGGTATTCTTGTTCTCCAGCAATAATGCTATGCTTCATACTCTGTCCTAATCATAGACTTAAGTATTATTTAAGGATAAGGATGTTGAGTTCCTTTGAATGCAGCAATCTTCATTCATTCAACATCCATTGGGTCCCCACTCTGTGCCATATACTTCTTCTGGTCCTCATTATACAACAAGAAGCAAAACAGACCACAGTCTGCCCTCGCAGCTGTCATTCTGATAAAAGGAAACAATAAGTAAATAAGGCCATGATGTAGTAGAATAGATGTTGACAGTGGTACAGACAGTACATAATGGAGATGGGAAGTTTTGCTTAAGATGCAGTTGTGGTGTTGAATGGCTGACTGGATATGAAAAACAAAGAGGATCCTTGAAGCTGCGGTACATGTCAGTCAGTAGTAGAGTACATAACTGGGCTGTGTGAGGCCCTGACTTCAAAGCTTATTCTGCAAAAAGAAGAGAATCTGGGTTTTTGGTAAGCAACCAGAAAGATGTCATTACTTCTATCTGAGATGGAAAAGCAGACCAGTTGGAAGAACTGGGACTCAGTGTAGGACTTAGACACCAAAGTGAGGTTTTTGAAGATAGTTGGCAATATAAATTTGGGAGGATAGTAGTATATAAATAGTTGATACTAGTTTTTTTCCAACTTAACTTTCTATCCCATTGCCTTGTTTCTTTGTGAAGTCTTTAGTTTCATTTACCCACATCAGCACAATTAAATTGGATTTCCTATTATGCTATCAAGATCCTGCACTATCTAGCCCCTTCTGCTCCTTCCACATTCTCTAATACCATCTCCCTTAACTATACACTTAATTCATAATACCACTTTTCACAAAGATTTTTTTGTGCTCCATGGTCCTTTCTCTTACACCTGACTGCAACCCTTTGGCCCTGCCTTCAAAATACATACCAAACTGAGTTCTTTCTGTTACTTCAACTCTACTGCTCCCTGTGGTCTGAGCCTCCATTCTTCACCTGGACTATTGCATTAACCTCCTCACTGCACTTACTGACTTCACATTTGGGTTTCTTGTCCTGTCAGTGCTCTGCCTTATAACCAGGTGTATTCTTTAAACCATAATGAGTTTATTTATCCAATCAATTTGCATCTATCCTCCGCTCTCAACCGTCCTCTTTTTCCCACCTTATTTAATATAAAAGCTAAGGTCTTTACCACAATCCTGTAGCGTTTATACCCTCTGCCTCCTCCCTTACCTCTGTGCTTCACATCTTAGGATCCTCCTTCACATATTCTCTAGCTACAGTGGCTAGTACCTGAACCATACCAAGCACACTGCTATCACCTTTGTATTGGCTGCTCTTTTGGTTGGAACACTTATCTTCCGTATCACCCACACTATATGAACTTCTTCATTTTAGGTAAGTGGTAGAGTGATAGTACACATCTGTAATCTCGGGAAATCAGCAGGAGGATCTTGAATTTGGAAGTGAGGCTGGGCACATATAGTCTTAAAAGAAAACCTCTCAGTATAGCCAAACCTGAGCAGTCTTTAAAATTGAAGCCTCCACTTGCTACCTCTTCCCCTTTCATTATTAATTTCCTTATACTTAGATCTAACACATGGTTGCTTGTGTTTATTTTGTCTCTTAATATTTTAAGAGCTAGAGAGATGGCTTGGTGGTTAAGAGCACATACCACTCTCCAGAGGAACTGAGTTTGGTTCTAAAACCCATATCAGGCAGCTCACAACCAGCTATAACTACAGCTCCAGGGGATCTCATGTCTTCTTCTGACCTCTGTGGGCACTTACACTCAAGGGTACATTTTCCCTACACACAACAGACAGATAATTAAAAACTAATTTTTTTAAACAAAGAGAACTCTTAATTTTTTTTAAGATTCTATTTAAAATGTATACAACATTCTGCCTCCATGTATGCCTGCAGGCCAGAAGAGGGCACCAGATCTCATTACAGATGGTTGTGAGCCACCATGTGGTTACTGGGAATTAAACTCAGGTCCTCTGGAAGAATAGTCAATGCTCTTAACCACTGAGTCATCTCTCCATAACTTTGTATAAATAAAAACTAAATTTTTTTTTCCACAAGACGCGGCGTGGAGATACACGCGCGCGCCAGGTCGGCACAAGCAGCACAACACACACACACACACACACACACACACACACACACACACGGGATTCGAACTCGCAGACACACACTCGCACACGCCCTACACACTGAGCCACCGCGCGGCTCGCTAAAAACTAAATTTTTAAAGGAGCTCCAGGAGCCCAAGAATTTTGTTTCATTTACTGCTGTTTCTGATGCTATTTCCCCAATATTTATAGCTATCTGACATCCAGAAGACATTCAATAATCTTAACTTTTTGTTATCATATACTCATTATAATGGGTTTCATAAAGACAGTTTCTTTCCAGTATAGTTTGATCAGAGACCCTGTATTCTCCCCACTCTTCCCCTTATCCAAAAAGAAAAAATTACTACATTTTTTGTGAGTACATGTGAAGGTAAGAGGTCAACTTTTGGAAGTCAATTCTCTTCTCCACTATTTGGGTCCTGGGGATTGAACTAAGTTGTCAAACTTGGCAGCAATCACTTTTACATGCTGAGCCATCTCACTGGCTCTAGTCCCCTCAGTTTCTAAATGAGGAAATTCCAAGTAGTAGTAGACATCTCTGCATAGGAGCAGCCCAGGTGTAAGTCATCCAGGATGCAAGCATTTCTTGAAATGATGAGGAAGAAATCATCGTTGTAAGCCTAAATAGGGCCCACTTCGCCCTTTCTTGTTCCTTTTTTCTAGGCTCAGCGACAGCCTCACCAAGGACTCCATGAATATCAAGGCCCATATCCACATGATGCTAGAGGTGAGAACAGCTCACTCCACTCTACCCTTCAAATATTTTAGGATGATAACCTGAAGGAGAAAGCCAAAAAAGGGAGGGATCATCTTTCCTTCTGAACTGAAATCAAGGAAGTGAAAAGCAGAGAAAACCTGGGGCAGGATTTGAACCCAGCCTCTGTTCAGTCTATTTTGTCCTCTTTTACAGGGACTTAGAGAACTACAAGGCCTGCAGAATTTCCCAGAGCCATCTCCCCATTGACTGCTTCTTCCCATCTAATATTAAAGAGCTGAATGCCTTGGAATTACATAGCCATTCTTTTTCCCCTCTCACTGACTGACTAAGTGCCCTGGAGAGCAAAGTTACTGGAGACCACTCCACTCTGTAGAACCTCTAAAACTCTCTAGAGGTCTTGCCTCCGATTTGTATTTTCCACGTGACTTTATGCTTTACCCTTTTTGTCACCTTGTGAACTTCGACCCACCTTGTCACAATTTAATTCCTTTTCCTATATACTTGTATCTGTGCTCTTTGTATTACCATAAAGAATGGACTGATGCATGGGCTGGGGGTGAAGTTCAATTGGTAGAGTGCTTGCCTATCACACATGAAACCCTAAATTCATAGGAGGTCTACCTGAGTGAGATCAGTAGGCAGGAAGGTCAAAAGTTCAAGGTCATCCTGAGCTATCCATGAGACCCTTGAAACAAATTTTAAAAGTGCCAATTCAAAGTGATTTGTTTCCATGGCCATTAGCCTTTTCCTCAGATCTTAAGGTTTATTACCTCTCTTTCACAGCCTTGATTTGTTCCCTAAACGGTTACAATAGTCCTAAAGAGATCTGGTTTCCACCAATAGGCACAGATCCTGCCTTTCCTGCTACAAGCCCTATAACCTAGTCTAGTCTTAGATAACTAAGAACCAAGTTCCACCCTTATAACTGGCTGCAATTTGACCCTGCCCTTGTAGACAGTTAATTTCCACCCCTCAACTCCCTTGTGTATCTGGCAGCCATTCAGTCCTCCTACCTCTGCTGCATTCTAAATTCGTCTTGCCTAGCTAATTACCATAGCGTTACCCTGCCCTCCTACATAGAGTCAAGCCCTACCCTGCTGCTATTCCTCATTCTAAATAAGTCCCGTTTCCGCTGAACCGCATGGTGTGCAGCACCACCTACTTTGGTGTTTTGGCAGCTGTCTCCGTGTCTCCACCAATCAGCAGAAAACAGAACCCATCCACCGCCCCTCCATCTTCTGGGACTGTCTGCCATCAATCTCATTTAGGCCAATCGGTGTGAACCAGGCGCCCTCCTCCCCCAACCTTGGCACTTGCCCACTTGGCTACCAGTCGTCGACCCAATCAGGGTGAAGAATAAGTGCCGCCCAACACCTCTCTAGTTGGCTACCCGCAGTCCATCAATCCCCTTCAAGCCAATCGTGTCACAGCTCTGTTAGGATTCCGCCACCGGGCCCTGAAGCTGTGCCTACATCCTTGACTTTTTGGCCAATCAGCAAACAACAGGACGCTCAGCTCCTCCCCTGAGGGCCCACGTGAGCGGAGGGGAAACGCAGGGGCGGCTTCTGGGTGCTGCCGCTGCCGCCGCTGTTGCTCCCGCCGCCCGCTACCGCCACCGCCTTGGAACTCGGGCCTGGGGGGCGGTGGGGCCTCGTATGGAGCCCCCGCCCCCCGGAGCTGCCGCCGCCACCGCCGCGCCACACGCAGGTGAGCCCCAGGCCCACAGGGTGGAGGGCGCCGTCCATGACCCCATGTATCCTCGCCCCCGCGCATAGGATGTGGCTTGGCCCAACCTGCTGGTATTAGGCTCCACTGCCACCAACCGATTTCCCCTGTGTGTGCATTTCCAGCTCCTTTTGCCCCTTACAGTGGATCGGAGTTGGCCTAACCTCCTACTGTGTCTGTATAATGGATCGATGTTTTTCCTCACCCCAACTTAATGGACTCGTCCATGTCTTGCCCTCCCCAACCCCCACTTACTGGGAACCAGTCTGTTGCATTGTCCAGTCTTCCTTTGGTAGTAGATGCTTCTCAAGTGTTTGCATTTCTCCTAGCCTCAACTTTAAGGGGATCTTTCCGTGGCCTTGTTTATTGAGCCTCTCATGTTTTGTTGTAGTGAATCAGTTCATGGCACTGTACCCCCTCCAGGGACCCAATGTTTGTCTAACGGTCAGTACACCTGAGTTTATATTTCTGCCCCCTTGAATCCCCAGTGCATAAACCCATGACTTTACCCACCTCCTCCCGCTGCCCCCATCTTACTGTGGGTTAGTCTGCTTGGCTGCATTCACATCACTCTAGTTATCACTGCCCTAACTTTTCTCCCTTATTTGTAGACTCTAGCCATTGAGCTGCTTCCTTTTAACAATGGGTCAGTTTACTGCTCTTTTTTTTCTTTCTTTCTTTCTATTTTCGGCAGCCCAGTCTATGGCCTTGTCCTGTCCCTCATTTTACTCATTATGTGAGGCTCTTCTCTGCTATTGTATAGGAGTCAGCTTAAACCATATCTCCCTCCTTTTGTACTAGATCTGCTCAGTAGCATCCTGCCACCTCAGTGTTTGCGTTCTCTCATATCCTTCTGAGTCCAGTGCTTGCAATCCGTCCCCGAGGAAGATATAGGCCTTGCAATTTATTTCCCTCCTCCTCTCCATGTTTTTGATCAATCTTCCCTGCCCCATCTCTTAGGTGATCCTGTGTACTTCTGAAACCCAGGGACTCACTTTCTATGTTTCCTCACAGACACACTTAACCACTTAGATATTTTGCCTCGATACAGTTCTCAAATACAGTAGTGGTACTGATGTTAGTGACAGTCAGAGCTAACCTTTCCACTTGCCACTTGCTGTGTACCAGGCAAAGTGTTCTATAGTCTCCAGCTTGCTTAGTCCTCATCACAGCCTTGTGAGACAGGCTACTGACAAAACTGGGACATAGGGAGATTTAAAAGCCTTAGTCAGAAATGGTCCAATAACTACTTAAAACAAGAAACATTTTCGAAGTGCCCCCTCTACCTCATTGCATCCCACATGAGGACACATTCCTTAACAGTCAGATTAGCACCAATTACCAGGTTTTTGTTTCTGGTGTTCTGCAACAGAACTATCTCCATTCCACAGTGGTCTCAAAAGCCATCAACCCCCAGTACCAGCAGTGCTGTGACTTTACCTGAATGGTGTAACTACTTTTTACCTGTACTGGACTGAAAGAGGGGAGGCAGGAACTATAATCCTTTCCAGTGTTAAGAGAAAATATGTACTAAGCTCCTTCACCTCCCCTTTCAGACCCCATGGTACAGTCATGCTGGCCTCCTGTTCACTGCTTCTCAAAGGCAGCAGGTACAGGCAAGCCTCAGGGTATTTGCATTAGCTCTTCTTTCTCCCTTAACACTATGCCCACATTTCTGTATGGTAACTTCCTAGGCTCTGTTCAGGTGCCATTCCCAAAAGAATTTTTACCACACTGTGCAGGGAACACACTAAAGATGTTTCTAGGAATGCCATTTGAGTTGTGGCTAAGGTGAGTGTAAAGGGTGTATTAATAGAAATGTGAATGCCATTTGAGTTGTGGCTAAGGTGAGTGTAAAGGGTGTATTAATAGAAATGTGATGCTGGTGATGTGAAAAGGCACAAATAGAAAAGATGTTGCAGCGAACGCTTTCCTTTCTTTGCATCTGGGTAGTGTTCTTTCAGTAAAACATGTATTTGTCCCACTGGTGCTTAGATTATACTATATAAAGGCACATGTTTCAAAGGATACGTTTTGTGTGAAAAACAAAGTAGTCAACAGCCACCCCTCCCCTTGACCATCTGATTTTGCACACCCAGCAGGGTTCGGGTCTCCTGCTTGCTTTGTTCTTTTCTACTCTGTCACCATTAGAAATGCTATACAGATCTTGTATGGAGGTCCTATGGGTACTTATGGATTTTATCTACTTAGTGATCACTCTTTATCTAAAAATGTACCTTCTTAAAGTAGATGCTTGAAAGAATTGGTGCACAAATAAATGAGGGGGGAAGATGTTATCTATCTAGGCTGTGCATGGGTGATTCACAACTATGTATTTCCAGCATGGAAGACCAAGAGAGATTTTTCAGGAAGTAAATGGTAACTTGGGCTATATAGTGAGTTTCAGACTAACCTGGACTATGGAGTAAGATCCTGTCACAAAATTGAATATGAAAATTATATCCCAGATACCAATATGGGGATGGACTAGGCAACAAGCAAAAGAAGAAAAGGGATGTAAGAATTAAGATACTTGTTGGAATTGTTTAAATGTTAACAGATATTTTCTAAGCACCTAGTGAATTTATTCTAGATGCTGGCGATATGGAGAAGCAAAACGGCAGAAATCCTTGCACATAGGAAGCAGGTGTTACTACAGGTGAAGGAGACAGACTGTATAAATAGGTAAAAATAGTTATTATACAAATGCTAATGAACAAACATGAAGTGGGGCAAATAGGACTGGAGTATCAAGATGTTTGATACTCTTGGAACAGGGCAGGCTACCCTTGGAAATGTGACTCATGAATTAAGGCCTGAAGGAAACAGAGTATGAATCCATAATGTGTAAAGGAAGAGTGTGCCAGAAAGAACACTCAGTACAAAGACCATGAAGTCACATTATACCTGCATGTCCAAAGCCAGTATGGCTGGAAAAGAGTAGGCAGGAAGTGGGGCGGGGGGCAAAAGACGAAGTATGAACAGAGCCAGATGCACGGTACCGGGGGGGGGGGGGGGGGGTGGATGACACACAACCTAAGGGCTAACATTTATTGAGTGTTTACCATGTTCTAGAGACACTTTTTTAAGTCTTTTACATATATTGGCATGTTGAACCCTTATAAAAAGCCTTTGAGGGAAGGCATACTTTTTTTAAAATTCTTTTTTGGTTTGAGAGTAAAATACCCTGTTTTACAGATGTTCAACTAGACATAAAAAAGTTGAACAACTTGCTCAAAGCCACACAGACAGAACAGGGCAGAATGTGAGGCTCTGACGACCAAGACAGAACAAATCTGCAAGGACAAACAAGTTACTCCATACATTGGATTGTGCAGAGGAAAGATTAATTCTACCTGCTAGGGACTAGAACTTGGGAGTATGATAGAATTAGTCCTGGGAGGAAATGACACTCCTGGCAGAGAACATTGTGTGACTCAGAAAGTGAACATTATCCTAGGAACCATGATACCTCAGGTAGACACTTCAGAGCTTTTGTATATGCAATTTCCTTTACCAAAATTATCCTTCCCATGGACATCAATATGACTTGCTACCACCCCTCCTTCAAATGTCACTTCCTCAGGGAAGCCTGTCCTACTCACATCATTGTCACTCTGGGATCTTGCCCATCTATATTTTCTTCATAGAGAACTGGCCTTGAGTAGCTAGGGATGCTGAGTCAGAATTTATCCATCATCCAGTACCTCATCCATCTTAGGTAAGTTACTTAACTACTAGCTCCACACTTACTTGTCTGGGAAATGGATGTAATAATATAATTCACCTTTTGGAGGGTGGTTGTATTGTGTTGTGTTTTCTTCTTTTTGGAGACATTGAACGTGTGAATTATACTAGCACGCAGGGATTCCTCTCTGTTGTGTCCTAAGATGTTTTGAGGCACCCAGTGAATGAGGTGAGGAGCAAAAGGAAAGCCTTCTAGGAAGGGCAAGTGATGAGGATTCTCATTAGGAGTTGTGCAAAAGAAGCAATAATCAAATTCAGCTCCATGTCTGATAGGCTGCCCACTAATTGGGCAGCTTTCACTCAGCTGCTGGATTTTAGCATAGCTCAAAAGAGGTGGTGAAGTTGCCTGTCTTCGCCACTAGGAGTCACACTGGACTCTGGGCCTCTGAAATAAGTCAGTCTTGGGTATATTTTAGTCTTTTAGAGCTCTGAGGAGGGAACTCTGATCCACTGTTCTTTGGCACTGTAATTTGGATAGCTGCCTAACACTGTGCCTGTTAAATGAACCTTTAACTAGCTCAGACATATGAGATAATCATACTGTAATTTCATTCAGATTAAAGAATAAAGCTATAGATATAAATCATAAGTTCTTCAAAACCTTAGAAGGTTTATTCTTAACCTAACAATCCCAGCCAGGTGGACAGCTGGTTGATGGAGTTCCATCAGGGACTAGACGGTTCAAGGTTAGCTCCAGTTTGCTTATTGGAAAGAGCAGTAATGGGTTGACAGGAAACATCCTTCCTCTGCAGGGCATGCCTAAAAGGAGTAATCATTTGAAGTAATATTTTGATTTGTTTTGTTCTTCCTTTTATTGAAAATAGATTTTTTTCTCACATAATATACATTCTGTTTATGGTTTCCCCTCCTTATTCCCACTAATTCCTTCCCACTTCCCCTCCCATCCAGATCCACTCTCTTTCTGTCTCTCATAAGAAAACAAACAGGCAGAGCAAGCGTGGTGGTGCACACCTTTAATCCCAACACTCAGAGGCAGAGGCGGGTACATCTCTGTATACTAGGCTCTGCCAGCCTAGTATACAGAGCAAACTCCAGGCATCGAGGATGTTAAACAGAGAATCCCTGTCTCAAAAAATCAAAAATGAAAACAAACAGGAAGCCGGGCAGTGGTGGCATATGCCTTTAATACCAGCACTCAGGAGGCAGAGGCCAGCCTGGTCTACAAAGGAAGTTCAAGGACAGCTAGGGCTACACAGAAAAACCCTGTCTCCAAGAGAGAAAGAGGGGGGGGGAGGAAACAGGCTTCTAAGGGTTAATAATTATAAATTATAACAAAACAAAAACTAACACATTGCAACATTGCAACTGGACAAAACAAACAGAAATAGTCCAAGAGAAGACCCAAGAAACAGGGACCCATTCGTTTAAACACTAAGGAATCCCATAAAAACACTAAACTGAAAGGTGTAATATATACTCAAAGGACCTGATGCAGACCTGTGCAGGTGGTTAAATGCTCAGACCCTTTGAAGCTGGTCATGGTGACCCATCCCTGTAAGTTCAATCACAGGGAGGTGGAAACAGGAAAATCAGGGGTTAAAGATCATCCTCCATATGGCAAGTTTTAGGCTAGCATAGACTGTATGACACCTTGTCTCTCAACATAAACAAAAACCAGAAACACTTAGATCCCTGGAATATACTTGGTTCAAATGCAAGAACTGTCTGTCACATACAGCAGTGTAGCATAGTGAAGTCACTTGGACATCTCTTCCCTCGGTATATAAATTAGGTACTTTGTATATAAATTAGTGATATTACAATAAGAATATGTCCTTTCCAAAAGGAAAAATGCCTACTTTCCAGAGTTGGGATGAGAAATAAGTGAGTCAGTGCCTATAAAAATAACAGCCCATGCCTTTATCCAAAACCCCAGAGACCAGATGTATTTCAGAATTGTGAATTTTTCAGTTTAGAAAGGTAGCAGGGTGCACATATGATATGTTACATAATATCCTCAGCAGCTCTGTTACCAGCTGCTTTTCGATCTCTGCAGCAGAATGCATGAACATTCACACTGAGCAGGATCAATAAAAACCAGAATGGCCCTTACTTTCATTCAAATCATGTTTTGTTGCCAAAAGCATTACAAAAGTTCTTAGAGCTTTTTGGATTTAGAGATAGCAGGAAAAGGACTTTTGAACAAATTAGAAAATTCTTAAAGCTTTTACCCCAAGCATGTTATATTTGATTCACACAATAATAATTGTGCATAGTGTCTGTTTTATAGATGGGTATGTCACTGTCCCCTATTTCACAAATGAAAAAATTTGAGGTACAGAGAGGTTAATGAATTTGGCCAGGATCACACAGCTAATAACTGTCAGAACAAAGATTCAAAACATAGAAGTCTAGCATTAGACTGAGGCTGACTGTCCAGTAGGCCAGCCTTTCTGCTTAGAGCAGTGCCTAACATAATAGTTTACATGTCTGTTTAAAGAAAGACATAGGTTTATAGTGAAGCTCTGTTAAAAACATGTGTTTAACATGCATGAGGCCCTGGAGTTGGTCTCTAGCACTTCAGAAAGAAGCAGCAGCCATGTATTCTTGGTATGTATAATCTCAGCACTCAGGAGATGGAGGCAATAGCATCAAGAGTTTGAAGACCACTTGAACTACATAAGAATGAATGAATGAATGAATGAATGAATGAAATGTATGCCCTGAAGCATGCATGGGCAACCCGTATATGGTGGGTTTTGTTTAACTTGTCTATATTGGGTTTCATAGTCTAAGTTGATGAGGACTGTCCAGGTCTCTTCTTCAAGAGAGCACCAGATCTCATTACAGATGGTTGTGGTGGCATACACTGGTAGGGTTTGTTGAAGGAGGAACTACATAAGACCCTGTCACAAAACAACAGCAACATGGCAAAACAAGAAGGACTCATGTGGCCCCACCATTTCCTGAGGGTCTATAGGACTTTAATGTTTACTGGAAGAAGGAGAGACATTTTCTTCAGTGACATAGCCACTGATAAGACATCTGTGCTCCTGAAAACAAACCCACACCCCTGTGAGCAACTCTGCTGAAACTGATTGGATCATAAAAAATCATAAAATACAAAGAGGCCTAGGTGGGAAGAGGAAGGTGATCAGTGGGAAGGAAGGGAAACTGGATAGGGGTAATGGAGGTGAATGTAATCAAAATGGTTCCGATGGAAATATTATAATGAAACCCATTATTATGTATAATAAATATGTGCTCATCAAGAAAACATTTTTTTGAAAAACTTAAACCGAGGCTAGAGAGATGGCTCAGAGGTTAAAAGCACTGGCTGCTCTTCCAGAGGTCCTGAGTTCAATTCCCAGCAACCACATGGTGGCTCACAACCATCTGTAATGAGATCCAGTGGTGTCTTCTGGCATACATGCACACAGAACACTGTATATGTAGTAAATAAATAAATCTTTTTTTAAGTCTTAAACCATTGAGAGACAGAAAAGTGTAGGTATTCAGTTTTAGAAGGCTTCATAAACCTAATTTGAACTTTGAGTGGGTTCTTTTTTTTTTTGAAGATGACTGCGCAATACAGGAAAGGAGCCCCATATGCAGTGAACAATGTTTACAAGGGCCTAGCAAAAGGCACACCCTCAAAAAGTTAATGGGGTAGAAGATTGTAAGAGTCAAGTCAAGGACATTTCACTAGTTTTCTAGTACTGCTATATAAATTATCTCTAACTTAATCTCCTTAAAACTACACACTTATGTAGGTGCATAGATGCACATCTCTAATCCCAGTACTCAGCAAGCTGAGACAGAAGTTCAAGACCAGCCTGGGCTACATAATAAGACACTGTCTTTTTAAAATAATTACACATTTATCATCTGATAGTTCTGTAGCTCAGAAATCCAACACTGTTCTCACCAGGCTAACATTATTGTCTTGGCAGGACTTTAGTCCTTTTTAGAGAATTTTTGCCTGTTCATTCAGGTTGTCCTTTGAGTTGTGATATTTAAATTTTCTTACTGGCTGTAGGTGGAGGGTCATTACCGATTTGTGAACCTGCCCAACTTCTTTGTCTTGGCGCCTTCTCCAGAGTCAGGAATGGCAGGGGAAAATTCCTCAATGTTTGAAATCTACTGCCTCTCCTGCCATTCTGTCTCTAATGTTTCAGCCTTATTTTTCTGCTCTTAAAAGAGCTCATACAGTGAAGTTGACCTCAAATAAAACCAGAGTGCTTTCTGTATCTTAAGGTCTGTAATCTTAATTTCATTCAAAATTCCTTTTTGCTATGTAGCATAACATAGTCAGACTCTAACTAGGATATGGAATTCTTTGGAACTCAGGTTGTATTATCCTGTCTTCCCTCTAGCTCCTAATGATACACATTTGTCATGGTTGAACTGATGTCTCAGTGTTAAAGAGTGCTGGCTGCTCTCACAGTGAACCAGAGCTCAATTCCTAGAACCCATGTTGGGCAGCTCATAAGTGCCTGTAACTCTAGCTCCAGGGGATCCATTGCCCTCTTCTGGTCTCCCTTGGCACCCATACACATGTTCACATACACACAGACATACATAAATGTCTTTTCTTAACTCGCTTTTGTCCCACGTGTGAAATGCAAGAGGCATCCAAAGCTATATAAGGGAGTTTAGGAGACTGTTTAGGGAATAGTAGTGGGATTTGGGAACAGAGGTGGAGACAAGGTAATAAGAAAGAAATCACTTTTGCTGTCCTCCAGGTACCTCTGGAATGGCGTGAGCACTTCCCTAGTGATGGACCCATCTGTGACGCTGTGGCAGTTTCTGCTGCAGCTTTTGAGAGAACAAGGTAATGGCCACATCATCTCTTGGACCTCACGGGATGGTGGTGAATTTAAGTTGGTGGATGCAGAGGAGGTGGCCCGTCTATGGGGGCTGCGCAAGAACAAGACCAACATGAATTATGACAAGCTCAGCCGGGCATTGCGGTACTACTATGACAAGGTATGGCCTCAGGAACCAAGACTGGAAACCCTTGAAATTACTACCAGAAATCTCTTTTCTGATTTTTCTGATTTTTTTTTCCTTTTGAGGCAGGGTCTCCCAATGTAGTATAGATTTGTCTGAAACTTACTACGTAGCCTAAGCTGGCCTCAAATTCACTGTCCTCCTGTCTCCTACCCCCCAATTCCTGAAATTACACTTCTGGCCTAGAAATTTCATTTTTTTTTGTCCAAGTTAGTATAGCTATAACTTTGAAAACAATATTAAAACTTATCAAATTTTGACCTATCCTCTAGTTTCCCACAGGCTTTGAGATAATAAGTATGTTTTCTGGAACCCTCAGACCAATTGTGGGTTCCCCTGGTTACTTTATATATAATCTTCTCTCACTATAAAATAATTCATATTCTTATTCCTAGACTCAAAATCATCCTGACATTATAATACTAACATTCCTTACTTCATTTTCTAGAAACCCCAATATCTTTAATCAATTGTTTTGTTTTCTCCTATTCCTTTATTTTGTTTTTATTTTTGAAGCAGGTCTCTTGGTGTTACTGAGGATGGCCTCAAACTCTCATTCCTCTTGTCTTAGTCTCCTGAGTGCTAGGCTTACAAGTCTTTGACTTTAACTAAATGCTCCAAGAATAACGTGTAGTGCCAGCTCCAAGCCCACTCCTCTTAGATTCCTAGAACAGCACCTCGGTGTCTCTATCACTACTGCAGCTCAAATTTTAGATTTTCTCATCTTCCATTCTCAGACTCCCATATCTGCATTATATTTCTTCTCCCCCAATATTTATACTAATTATTTCATATTTCCTCAGTGTAAACCTTCAAAATAATATTAATAATTATCCCTTTTCATTCCTCTTCTGAAAAATGTAAGGATGCTCTGAAATACTTGACCAGCATTAAGACTTCCACCAAAATACCTAGCATCCTGATTCCTCATTCCTCCTCCCAAAAATTAATTCTCATCTGTGCTTTGTGTCCTTGAAAGTTTATGGCATATATTCCAATTTCATACATTACTCTTTCGGTTCAAACCTCTAAAGCAGTGTTAATGACTACCTCATTCTGGTCCTCTCTGAGACCACCAGGACATCCCTGGAACCCTCCAAACCATATGTGTCTCTCTTAGTTAGGGTTTCTATTGCTGTGACAAAACCTCCTGACCAAAGAGCATGCTGAGGAGGACAGGAGGGTTTTTTTTGTTAATAATTTATTTATTTAAAAAAAGGCCAATCCAAATTCCCACCCCTCTCCCCTCACATTCCCTACACCCTCCTCCCACCCCATCCCTACCCCCTAATCCTCAGAGAGGGTAAGGCACTTTGTTTTGTGGAAGGCCCAAGGCTCTCCCTACTACATCTAGGCTGAGCAAGGTATACATTCAAAGAGCATAGGATCCCAAAAAGCCAGTACATGTAGTAGAGATAAATCCCAGTGCCACTGCCAGTGGCCCCTCAGTCTGCACCACCCATGCATGCAACTGTCAACCACTTTCAGAGGGACTAGTTTGGTCCTATGCTTGTTCCTTCCCAGTCCAGCTGGAGCTGGTGAGCTCCCATTAGCTCAGGTAAACTGTTTCAGTGGATGAACCCCTCATGGTCTTTTTTTTTTTTTTTTTGGTTTTTTCAAGACAGGGTTTCTCTGCAGCTTCCCCTCATGGTCTTAACCCCTGTGCTCATATTCTCATTCCTTCTACTCTTCAACTAGACCTTGGGAGCTCAGTTCAGTGCTCTGATGTGGGTCTCTCCCACTGTTTTCCATCTGTTGTTGGATGAAGGTTCTATGGTGACATTTAAGATAATCATCAGTCTGAATACCGGGCAAGGCCAGTTCAGGCACCCTCTCCTCTATTGCTTAGGGTCCTAGGTGGGGTCATCCTTGTGGATTCCTGGGAATTTTCCTAGAGCCAGGTTTCTTGCTAACCCCACAATGGCTCCCTCAGTCAAGATATCTCTTTCCTTGCGAGGACGGGGTTTATTAGGCTTACACTTCGGCATTGCTGTTCATCACTGAAAGAAGTCAGGACAGAAATTCAAAGCAGAACAGGATTCTGGAAGCAGGAGCTGATGCAGAGGCCATGGAGGGGAGCTGCTTACTGACTTGGTTCCTCTTGCTTGCTTAGCCCTCCATATAGAACCCAGGACCAGCAGCCCAGGGATGATACCACCCACCATGGGCTGGGCCCTTCCCTATTGATCACTAAATGAGAAAATAACCTACAGATGGATCTCAAAGAGGAATTTCCTCAACTGAGGCTCCTTCCTCTCTGGTGACTCTAGCTTGTATCAAGTTGACACACAAAACTGTCTGTACAGTGTCCTAAGATGCCACAAAGCATGCTCTCTGACCCACCCAAGCAAACCTTGCTGCCCTCCTCATGCTTACACCAGTTTTTCATGCTCTTCCCTAATTACTGCTAGTTACCTCATTTTCTTATTGTGTTAGCTTAAATATCCAGAACAGTACTAATAATGAAACATTGCCTGTCCTCTTTAGTGATATTTCTATCCTAGTTGATTTTCTTGTTAGGATAAACACAATAACTAAAATAAACAATAACTAAAATAAACAATAACTAAAAGAAGAAAGGGTTTGTTTCCCTTACAGTTCCATGTCACAGTCTATCTGAGGGAAGCCAGGAGAAGAACTCAAGTCAAAAACCTGGAAGCAGGAGCTAAAGCAGAGGCCATAGAGGAAGGCTACTAACTGGCTTGCTCCCAGATGATCGCTCAGCACGCTTTTTTATACAACCTATGACCACCTGCCCAGGGGTGGTATGCTAGACCCTACTATATCAAATCATTAATCAGGAAAATGCCACCACACACGTGCCTGTGGGCAATCTGATGGAGGTATTTTCTCAATTAAGGTTCCTTTCTAGATGACTACTTTATATCAAGTTGACCAAAAACTAACCAGGACATTTGACCATTTTGTCAACTTGACACACCAATACATCACTATTAAAGTATAATCTTTAATTTTTTATTTATTCTCAAAATGTCATGTTAATATCAATATCACAGTATAAAAAAATCATATAACTTTAAAAGTCCCAGAGTCTTTAACACTTTAAAGGTTTGATTTCTTTTTAAAATAGCCAATGTTTCTTAACTATGAGGTCCTATAAAGTAAGAAGCAAGTTAAATACTTTCTTACTTTTACTCCAAAAGGGAAGAACCACTTACAATCAAATCAAAACAAGACCAAATTCTAGTAGTCTAAATTAAATCCTATAGCTCAACATCTGGCATCTGGGACTCACTTAGGATCTTTTAGGCTCTTTGGGAAAGCTCTGCTTCTCCAGCTGCACCATCTGTAGCCTATATAGTTTGTCTCCTAGGCTGAGGCTAGCTCCATATCACATTTGTCACCATCCTTACTGGTGGTTCCACAGTCTTTGCTTCTCCAGTAGACTGGGGTCTCCACTGCAGCTGAGGATACACCTTCACCCACTGGGCTGCACCACTGGCCTCTTAGCCTCTCTGTGGGAACACCAGCCCTATCATATGGTGCCAAGCCCTAGCTTCTCTCCATGACCCTTTCAATCCTGAAACATTTATTGCAACTTAAAAGCTGCACCTTCACCAGTGACCTCTTCTGGCCTCTCACAGTACCAAGCCTCAACTGTTCTCCATGAGTGTTCTCCTTCAGTACTGCAGCTTTCATGCCACTAAACCATGTAGAAGTCTTTTAAACATTGCCTAGTTCAGCTACCAGCATAATATGTAGCCTTGGCCCCCATGGACCACAGCTTCTGTGCACTGACCTTGAGGAAACACTTCTTGAAATATTTCACCTCAGTGTTCCTGATCGCTTCTTATTCACAGCTGATTTTTTTCAGCCTCTGTTAATTAGTATCGATTATGCCAGTAAAGAAAAGGTTTCACTTCATTGTGCTGGTCTCTTGTTAATCACAACTAATTCTTTACTTCCAGCTAATCAGAAACCACAGATTCTTAATGCAGAATACTGTTAGGAATTTTTCCTAACGCGAGCTCTCTGCCGACGCAAAATCCCAATCAAGCCAAATCAGAACAAGCCAAATTTAAAAATATCCAGGTTTTATGGAAGTACTTTCTAAAAAAAAAAAAAAAAATCCAGGTTTAATGGGATTTCTGCGCTCTCCGGTGGCCCCGAGGGGGGACCAGGAGGCCGCGAACGCCACAACCAGAAGGAAGGAAAAGAGACCACGTGTTCCTCTTTTGGGAGTTCACTTAAATACCTTGTGGAAGTGGTCCTGACACCCACCCCCAGGACCTGGCATTCAGTTTCTAGGGTAAGGAGGCATTGACTCAAGTCTGGCTACTTCTTGCGGGAATCGGGCGACGTGGGGAAGGAGAGAGTTAGGTGTTGGTGGGTCCAGCTCAGCAAGAGGAGTGGCTGGAAAGGCATCCCATGTACTGTCATCCCAGAGATGCCAGGCATCTTTTCCTTGGGGGAGGTGAGAAGGCAGGTGCCTAGGAAGAAAATATTGTTATTACCAAAGATGAGTGTGCCAGGATGAGGAGCAGGTAGGCCCTTCATTGTGGCATCCTGGAAAACTGGAGGGTAGAAAGTCCTGTCTGCTGGACAGACCAAGAGTCCTGAGTGGGTGCCCGCTTGAGCCTGGAGCATGGGTGTCCCAAGAGCTTGGCAGCTGAGGGGTTGGTGAGGATTACCATGTGAGGTCCTGTCCATTGACATTCAAGAGACCTAGGATTTAACTGTTTGAGGAGTACTCTGTCCCCTGGGGAGAGCGGGACAGGTTTAGGGGCATTAGGGTCCACTGGTGTGGTGGCAGGGAGACAACTGTCAGTGTGTAAATGGAAAAGGGACCTTAAAAGGGAAAGGTAGGGTAGGTACCCCACCAGTGAAGGAGTTTGAACTGGGAGGTGATGGTTAAGGAGAAAGGGCCTGCCATAAAGCAGCTCAAAGGGGCTCAGGCCCATAGGGGAATGTGGGGTGGCCCAGAGGCGAGTAAGGGCAATGGGGAGAAGGGAGGGCCAAGATAACCTGAGTTCAATGGAGAGCTTGGTTAGCTGTTGTTTGATGAGTCCATTGGCCCTCTCCACCTTTCCCAAGGATTGTGGATGGTAGGGGGTATGGAATTTCCAGGAGATGTTGAGAGCTTCTGACATGAGCTCCATGACCCTGGAAGTGAAAGGCTGGCCCATTGTTCGTCTGGATGGTTTGTGGGACACCAAACTGAGGATTGGTGTGGTCCAGGAGTACCTGAGCCACCAAATCCTCTTTTTCCCTGGAGACCGGAAACGCTTCTATCCATCCTGTAAAAGTGTCCACAAGTGTTAAGAGATAATGGAGTTTTTTTATGAGTAGGCATATGGGTGAAATTAACCTGCCAATCTTCACCTGGTTGGTGTCCACAAAGCTGGTGTAGAGACTGAAGTATGTGGAGAGCCCCTTGTGAGTTGGCCTGGGTACACGTCTGGCAGGAGGAGTGAACCTGTAAAATACGATCTCAGACATGGGTGGGGGTCAAAAAGGGGCTCCAAGAAGCAGAACAAAGCTTTGGGGGAAGCGGCTAAGGATTTCTCTCTTCTCCCAGTAAAGGTGCTGGGCAAGCTGGTATCTCTAAGAAAGAATGAGAGAAAAATTGTCCTGCAAGAATGCAGGACAGTGGCAAAGTTTTAAGTGGGTCCTGTCTACCTCCGTAACTGAAATTGGTGAGGGGGAACATAAGGCCTGATAAGAATAAAAGTAATGGACTTACCGTTACCTGCAGCTTTACCCTAGGTTCAGATAGGGTTATGGGATAAACCAAGTCTGGGCAGTGTCAACCCTCTGCAAGACTGAGAAGTTCGAAGGCTGGCACTGTTTCACTTGCCAATGTTGGTGAAGCTGGACCTCCATGGCGAAGCATAGAGGACAAGCCTGCATGGGGGCATTGTGATTTCCGGTGTCCAGGTTGCTGTCAGATAGGGCATGGCCTTGAAGGAGGCTTAGTGCTATGTCATGCCACGTACCATTTAAGCCACACTTGAAACAGCTTGCCTGTAAGGTTGACTTAGGCTGGGCTCTATCAAAGTAGAGCCTTGTGGTTGGCTTTCCTTGTCCCCCTTCCTGTGGGACCTTAAAGCAGCTGCTAAGGCCTGGTCCTGTAGATTATTGTAGCTTTGTCTTTCAGGAAGACTCAGCTTCTCGGGCAATAAAACTTTAAAGGCTATTTTCACCAATTCCCAAATAGGGGTTTGAGAACCCTCCTCAACCTTTCTTAACTCTTTCCTAATATCTGGTGCTGACTGAGAAATAAAATGGGTATGCAAAAGGATTAGTAGAAAAGGAACCTTTTTTCTACTTTTTCACAGCTTTTCTATCTGAGAGAGATCTGGAAGAGAAAAGGGAACTTGGGGAGGATTGGGAGGGGCTAGCCCAGTGCGTAGAGGGGGTCCAAGGGTAGGGAGATGAGGTAGGATGGGGAGGGGAAGGTGGGTAAGGTGGAAGTTGACCTTGAACCAAGGGAGGGGGTAGATGGGGAAAGAGAAGAATGTGGAGAATGTTGCTCCATAGGAGGGGGTTGTGTGGTGTGGACTTGAGGGAGTGGGGGAGGAGCCAGTGCCTCTGGCAGCATGCTGCTACAAGACACTGGCTACTAAGGGAGGGGCGAGAGCGCAGAGCCCAAAAAAACTATGAACATATGTAAGCTCTGTCCATTTATCTTTATGACGGCAAAAATTTTCAAGGTCCCAGAGGACAGTTGATGCCAAATCTTAGTGCATAGGGAAATTAGCCATTTGGGACAGATGGTATCGGACAGTCTCAATTTAAAAAGATTTTGTAAGAGGCATCCCAGGGGAGACAGTGGATCTGGCTTTGAACTGCAAGTGTCCATTTTAAAGTCTGTGCCCAACCAAGTGGCCTAAGTCTATTACAGTGCGTCCTCTAAAATAGCTCTGAAGCCCAACAGGGCCGTGGAAATTGAATGCTTGGCGGTCCAAAACAAATCCCACCTCAGCAAAACTCAGTCTTGCTGCTGCTGAGATCAAACTCTTGGCGCAAGCTCGCAGCTTCAAGAGGCCGATAGTCGACAAAGTAAGTACAAATGGGTCCCCCCAAATCCTATAGCATAGACAAGAAAAAGGGACTCACCAAAACGCAGCCGCTGTAGCCCAGGAGCCGGTTTTAGCATGGTGTGGAGAGCTCAGATTGTAGACTAGGGGCTTTGACACGCGGCCTAGGGCCACATGGAAAGGCCGCCCTACCCAGTAGGACCTCCAGATGTTAGGAATTTTTCCTAAGGTGAGCTCTCTGCCAATGCAAAAACCCCAATCAAGCCAAATCAGAACAAACCAAATTAAGAAATATCCAGGTTTAATGCGATTTCTGCATTCTCGGGTGTCCCCGAGGGGGAACCGGGAGGCCACTATTGCCACCGCCAGAAGGAAGGAAAAGAGACCATGTGTTCCTCTTTTGGGAGTTCACTTAAGTACCCTGTGGAAGTGGTTCTGAACCCTCCAGGGAGGGGTCAGGACCTAGCATGCTGGGATTTGAAGTCCAGACCAATACAACTCTCAGACCTGGGGGCTAGGAAAGATGCAAGGGGCTGGGGTCTATGCTCACAACTTAACAAATATAACATAAGTGGACCCTGTAGAGACTTTGAGGGGGGACTCCGAAACATCCCTCTGAAATTTCTCAAGCCAGGCCTCCATTGTCTGCTCTGCTCTCAGCATTATCTTCCAAGTTCCCTCCACAGCTCATCTGAAGCTCTGAACAGTAAGCTCACCCAGCCCAAAGATCCAGGTGCTACCACAGTTCTTTCCAAAACAGCATGGTCAGGTCTTATCACAGCAATAGCCCCCTCTGGTACCAATTTCTGTCTTAGTGTACTTTGTTTGTTTGTTTTTGTTATTGTTATTTTGGAGACAGACTTTTCCTATGTAGCCCCAGCTGTCCTGGAACTCACTCTGTAGACCAGGCTAACCTTGAACTCACAGAGCTGCGTCTGCCTCCCAAGTACATGTGCCACTACACCAGACATCTTATTGTGCTTTCTATTGCTGTGATAAACACCATGACAAGAAACTTGGGGAGGAAAAGGTTTACTTCATGTTACAGGTTACACTCCTTCGTGGAGGGAAGTCAGGATAGGAACCTGAAGGCAGGAACTGAAGCCAAGTCCATGCAGGAACACTACTTACTGGTTTGCCTTTTATAGCTTTTATACAGCCCAAGACCCCTGTGCAGAGATGGCACCACCCACAGCAAGAAAATGCCTACAGACTTACCTAAAGACAATCAAATAGAGGCATTTTTTTTCTCAACTGAGGCTCCCTCTTCCCAGATGACTCTAAACTAGAGTTAACAAAAACAGATAACCAACACTCTACTCCAGATCAGCATCACTAGCTTTAAAAAGATCCACTATATCTGGCCAATGAGATGGCTTAGCACCTGAGTTCATACCCTGGGACCTACATACTGGAAGGAGAGAACCATCTTCTGCAAGTTGTCCTCTGATCTTTACATGTACTATGGCATGCTTATGCCACATCAGTCAATCATCAGTCACATACTTCCCCTCCCTGACACAGTCAATCAATAAATTGTTACAAAACCCCTTTATATCAATTATTTTATCTCCCTATTCATCTACAATAACCCAGTCTCTTCCAACACGTATATATCACTTATTTCATTTTCCTATTGCTGTTGTTAATTTCTAGAACAGTTCTGTTAACATTCCTGACTCTGTTATGCCCAGGTCCTTAGTTCTCACCTGCTCCTCTAAGTAGGTCCCTTGTGAAATGTAGCCAGCAGGGAAAGGGGAGTTAGATGGATGAAGGTGAGTGGCAGAAGAAGACTTATAAGGGAAATGGATGGGAAGGGCACTAAAGAATTGTTGAGGGGGCCCAGAGAAGGAGTTGAAACTGGGGAGACATGGAAAGGGGTAAAAAGGAAAGCATAGACAGAGAGGAAGAATCCACAAGCCTGAAAGAGATGAGTGAAATGGGAGCAAGTGGGAAGAAAGACATCAGGAGAAGAGAAACAGCCCTCAAGACCCTCCTTCCACCCTGTTCTTCACTTCTCAGAATATCATCCGCAAGGTGAGCGGTCAGAAGTTTGTCTACAAGTTTGTATCCTACCCAGAGGTTGCAGGGTGCTCCACTGAAGACTGCCCACCCCAGCCTGAGGTGTCTGTAGCCTCGACTGTAGCAATGGCCCCTGCTGCTATCCATGCAGCCCCAGGGGACACTGCCACTGGAAAGCCAGGAACACCCAAGGGTGCAGGAATGGCAGGTCAAGGTGGTTTAGCACGCAGCAGCCGGAACGAATACATGCGCTCGGGCCTCTACTCTACCTTCACAATCCAGTCCCTGCAGCCACAGCCACCACCACCTCTGCATCCTCGGCCTGCCTCAGTGCTCCCCAGCACTACCCCTGCAGGAGTACCAGCACCTCCCTCAGGGAGCAGGAGCACCAGTCCAAACCCCTTAGAAGCCTGTTTGGAGGCCGAAGAAGCTGGTCTGCCCCTGCAGGTGAGTACTAGAATTTGGAAATTTAGTAAAGGGCTTGGAAAGGAAGGATGCAAAATTCTGAAATGAAGCACAGAACTGGGAGAATAGATATAGGTGTACTGCTAAATGGTAGAAGTGGGGACACAAATTCCCTCAGAAAAGGATGGGGAGGAGAGTTATGCCTTTCTTGTACTATTAGTCCCTTACGGGGGCACATCTAATGCACTAGTTGCCATGCTTTAGCACTCATCAGAATCACCAGGATGGCCTTAAGCATAGATTGCTTGGACCCATTTCCAGCGTTTCTGATTAATGTGGATATGAGGATGAATGACAGTGGTACGTCTAGTCTAGAATCTCGTCCCTGTCAAGTTGGCTCACCCCACGGCCACTACCACAGAAGATCTCCACTTCCATTAAGTCCCATAACCTGTTAGAGGACAGCCTTGCCCCCAATATCATATATCTTGCTAGAGATATCCTTGGATGACCCACAGGAAAACATTCTAAATACTAACATCCTATGTGTTCCCTTTGTGCCCATCCTGCTCCCAGGTTATCCTGACCCCACCCGAGGCCCCAAACCAGAAATCAGAAGAGTTGAGTCTGGAGCCAGGTTTTGGCCGTCCACTGCCCCCAGAAGTGAAAGTGGAGGGACCTAGGGAAGAACTGCAAGCAGTAGGGGCTGCAGGCTTTGGTTCAGAAGCTGTCAAAACTGAACCAGAAGTCTCACCCTCAGAAGGCCTGCTGGCTCGGCTCCCAGCTGTCGTAATGGAAAGTACAGCACAGGTTTGTGGCCTCTCTGCCTCTGCCACTGAGATCGCCCAACCCCAGAAGGGCCGGAAGCCCCGGGACCTGGAACTTCCACTTAGCCCAAGCCTGCTGGGTAGCCCAGGACCTGAACGGACTCCTGGATCAGGAACAGGCTCTGGTCTGCAGGCACCAGGGCCAGCACTGACGCCATCCCTGCTACCCACACATACCTTGGTGAGTGCCTTGCAAAGGAACAAGGGCTGCCAGCCTCGCTGGGTGGCATTGGCACTGGTGGCAAGTATAATTTGCTGCTCAGAGGAGCTAATTAAATAGGGCAGGTCAGCCAGGCAGTGGTGGCTCATACTTTTAATCCCAGCACTAGGGAGGAAGAGGCAGGTGGATGTCAGTGTGAGTTCAAGGCCAGCCTGGCCTACACAGAGTGGGTTCCAGGACAGCCAGGGCTTCTCAGAGAAACCCTGTCTCAAAAAATAAGAGAAGGTCTGAGGACTTTGTGGTGGCCCAACACCCTAGGGCTTTCTATGGGATTTGTTTCTAGAGGGTACGTCTGAAGAACTGCCTAGCTATTTGGCCTAGAATTTGTGTATTGGGTTTCCTAGTGAGGTATATGAATGGAAGTTGAGCTCTTCTGATGGTCACTTACATGGTTTGAGAGGAGTGCACAGGTCTACGGCCATACCACCCTGAATGCGCCCGATCTCGTCTGATCTCAGAAGCTAAACAGTACTTGGATGGGAGATCAGTGCACAGGTAGAATCTGGTGGATAGTCTTGCCCATTGAAGTCTAAATAACAGGAGGTGGGCTCCTAGGGGTTAACAGGGGTGATCTTTGTAAAGATTGAGAGATGTCATTGGCATGGTCTTCGTAGTTACACTCTAGGTCTGTGAACTTTTGAGGTGTGACCATGGAAGTCTGAGGGGGATATGTGTAGAGGGGCTGAAAGTAGGTTCCTTCCATCTTCCCATACTTGTCATCTGTTCACTTGAGTTCCTGCCATTCCATCTCCACAGACCCCGGTGCTGCTGACACCCAGCTCACTGCCCCCCAGCATTCATTTCTGGAGCACTCTGAGTCCAATTGCACCCCGTAGTCCAGCCAAGCTCTCCTTTCAGGTAGGATTCTCTCCCTCTATGCTGGAAAGGGTGAGAGTCATCATCATGGTTGTCATCCGTGACCTCTCCTTGTTTCTTCCCCCAGTTTCCGTCCAGTGGCAGCGCACAGGTGCACATCCCTTCCATCAGCGTGGATGGCCTCTCGACCCCCGTGGTGCTCTCCCCAGGGCCCCAGAAGCCATGACTACCACCACCACTCCCTTTCTGGAGTCCCTCCATCCATGCTCCTGAACTCTCCAACTAGCCATCTCAAGGAGAAACAGTTCAACTGACAGACTCATGCTCTGGTCGTGGTGGGGTGGATATTCCTGGGAAAGAGAGAATCTTTCACTAACTTCCACCCAAATAGACAACTTCTTTCTTTTTTTTGCTAGCCTCCCAGTGGCCGCCTTTCCACGTCTCCTACTTGAATGGTAGAGGCGGTTTATTTATTTATTTTTTGAAGGCCACTGGGAAGAATCTGGCCGAACCCTTTTAGGAGCGTAGTTAAGACATCTCCCCCATTTCCTCCCCAGTTTTCTCCCTAAAACAAGACAATCAGGGTATGGCTTGAGAAGGACCTTTATTTATTTCTCAGCCTGCCCTTGGGGAGATGAGGGTGCCCTGTCTTTATTTTGCGACATGGGTTGAAGAGCTAGTTTGTTTTGTTTTATTATTCCTGGCCATATCTGAGTCCAGGAAGCACTTGTATGATTTAATGGTTTGGGAGTGGTAGCCAAGGAAGAATCACACTGTTCACATAGGAATTGCTACCTCCCCAACCTTCTCAGTCAGCTTGTTCTTTCTCAAGTAAGCTTTCAGCCAGGGAGGAATACTCCTCTTGTTCTTCCCCTGAGAAGCCATTCCTTTGTCTCCAAATTCCCTGGGGGCCTGCCTATTACCTCCCAATGGAGGGTTTTTTTTGGGGTGGTGGTCCCCGTCTGGGGGGCCCCTCCAGCCAGTACTCCGGGGCTCTCTGTCTCCCATCTTCTTCCATTTTGATAGTATAATCTATTTTTAAATGGGGCTTTTCAATAGGGGAGAGGGAAGCATCCCTTCCTATATCTGATGGGTGGGTAGGCGGGTGGGTGGGAAGTAAGGGATTTGGAGGCAGTCTTCCTGCCAACCCCAAGTGTTTATTTTTGATACCAAATGTGTATTTTCAGCTCCCTCCCTCCCAGCCCCCCAATTTCCTGCGGGCGGGTGCAAAGGACCCTTTTAAGTGTCCCTGGAGTTGGGAGGGAGGAATGGGGAACATGAAGCCTGTCTTGCATCAATTCTAGGCTGGAAGGAATGGATTCAAAAAACTCCCAGGCTCACCTCCTGTCAGCACTGGCCCAGACCAGGCCTGAAGACCTGGGGGTTGGTGATTTGGGGGACGGTGCTACACTCGTCTCCACTATTTGTTTTACTTCCCCAAAATGGACCTTTTTTTCTAAGAGTCCCAGAGAATGGGGAATTGTTCCTGTAAATATATATTTTTAAAGGTGTTGATGAAAGCTGTTGGTTTTTTTTCTCCTGATAGCAGAATGAGCTATGACAGGCATGAATGTATGTGAAGAACAGTAATGATGGCATATACACTGATACAGACTGCTGATTGATAACCAGTGTGGTGAGAGAAACTGAAAGATTTGTGTGTGATAGGCCAAAAGTGTGACCACAAAAATTTTTGTGCATATGTGTGTATTGTCTTGTGTGTGGCAACTGGACAGCAACCTTGGGTGTTGTCCTCTGGAACACTGTCCCCCTCCTTTGAGACAAGGTCTCACATTGGCTTAGACTTTACCAGTTGGAATACAGTGGCTGGCCATCAAGCCTCAAGGATCCACCTGTCTCCACCTCCGAATTCTGGGATTGCAAGCTTATGTTTCTCTATGCCTGGAATTTTTACCTGCATTCTGAGGATCCAATGTGTGTTCTCATGCCTGCAAAGCAAATGTTTCATTGACTAGGTCATTCCTCCAGTCCCAACTGCAATTGACTTTGTCTATGTGAGATATTGTGGCTGTATTTCAGAAACTCAACCAAGACTGAATGAATTATTAGATACTATGTAAGAAGAGCTAGGTGTGTTATTATATACCTATAGTCCCAGCTGAAACTGGGGCAAAAGTCTTTTGAATTTAAGAACAGTCTAGGCTACATAGCAAGATCCTGTCTCAAAACGAAAACCTGCAGTGATTTATACATATTCTTTATAGTAGGGAATGGGGACTGCAAGTTAGTCATTGTTTGACAGACTGGTAGCATGGATAAATTGACCAAAACCATAGGTGAAAGTGTCATGGAACTGGTGGAAGTTGACAAGGACCACCATTTGTAGATGAGAAATCTCACTGTTTAGTAGCAGGCTGTCCTCAGCATTTGAGAGTGGTTTGTGTGTGAAATTAAGTCATAGAAGTATATGCGTAAGCAATTGGTTGTGTGAAAGATAATGACCACTAGACCCAAGAAGTGACTGATAAGACACAAGGTATAAGACTATGTGTATGAATTGTTTCAGAGAAACCATGAGAAAGTCTGCGAAACGGATTGGCTATAGCTGCTAAAGTCTGAAAGGCTAGCATGTGTGTGTGTGTGTGTGTGAGAGAGAGAGAGAGAGAGAGAAATCCTGAGTCTAGTGAGTGCAGACTGGTTTGCAATTAACAATTGCAGCTTCCCCACAGGTTCTGGTGAGGTTGAGGAGCTGATACACAAACCTGTCTGTGGGAGGAGAAAAGGACCATGGGACCAGCAGTAGCAAGGACTCATAGTCAGCAGTTGTGAGACAAACTTGACAACCAAATGGTGTCTGAAAAGTATGTAAGTCTGAAACATTTCATAAAACTGAATGAAACCTTATGTATGGAAAACAAAATGAGACTGAGCCAGTGAACTACTGTATAACCACAATCAGGATATGTGAGAAACTTGGAGGCTATTCAATGTACAGATATATCCATGATAGCTGACTGTATGAGGAAAACAATGGTGTGTTTGACAAGGACATGGGAAGCTCATCACACAAGACTTAATGAAAGCCTTGTAGCAATTGTTAATTAGTGACCTTGTATATCAGAAGGTACTGAGGGAATATGATGGTGAGACTGAATGGCTGAATGGACCAGGTGTCTAAGAAGCTATATATATATGTGAAATTCTTTGCTTGGCATGGTGGCTCACACCTCCATTTCTAGCACTCAAGAGGCTGAGGTAGGAGTTCATGAGTTCAAGACTAGCCTAGCTACATAGTCAGTTTGAAGCCAGCCTAGGCTGTAGAGTGAGACCCTGTCTCAAAACAAAACACTACCTTGTCAATAAAGGAGTCAACATGGTGAAAGGTGATTGAGAAGAATTTTATTACTCCTTGAGGAAGATGAGGTGTTTGAGGTACTGTGCCTTTGTGTGTTCAGAGGAGACTGGAACTCTGTAACAGGCTATACATAGGGAATTCTTGGGGATGTAACCTAAGTGGCTTTAAGAGAGAAGGGGGGTTTGAGAAATGGTGATTTTATATGTATAAGTAACTTCATAAGACTTATTTAGTGGTGACTATACATCAGTAATTGTGCATGTAAGAAAATATTAGGCCAAGGGAAATAAATAGTTCCTGTGATGGTAGAACTGTGCTTATACATGTGGTAAAATTGACTTAGTGAGAGAAAGTACTGGTGATAGTAACCAAATGAGACAGACTATAACACATGATCTCTCTCTCTCTCTCTCTCTCTCTCTCTCTCTCTGTGTGTGTGTGTGTGTGTGTGTGTGTGTGTGTGTGTGTGTGTGTGTGTGTGTGTTAGTAGAAGACTAATGAGGCAGGGGATCAGTGACAGAGAACTTGAGTGAATGATAGTGTCTGAAAAGTTATGTAATCAAGCACATATAAATATGTATGCAAGCCAAACGTGGTGGTGCGTGCCTGTAATCCTAGCAAACAGGAGGTAGAAGCAAGAGTATCAGATGTTCAGCGTCACCATTGGCTATTCAATTGAAGAGCATTGCAGGATATATAACCCTATTATCTTAAAAAATGAACACAAAATCATGTAGGTCAGACAAGATGGTTCAGCAGTTAAGTAAACTAACCCCAAAGCATAGTAACCTGTTTTCCATCCCCAGAACCCACATATTGGGAGGAGAGAACTGACTCTCAAAAGTCATTCACTGACCTAGTAAAATAAAATGGGCCAGCAAGATGGCTCTGTGGGTAAATGCACTTATCATCAAACTTGACAACCTGAGTCCCTGGGACTCAATGATAGAAGGAAAGAACCAATTCCTACAAGTTGCCTTCTAACCTACACACACACACAAACACCATATATATATATATATATATATATATATATATATATATATATATATATATATATGAACCTGTTCCTAGGAGGCTGTAGTAGAGACTAGAAATCCAGAACTCTGTATATAAGTGAAAAATAAGAGAAAGTAATTGAAATCAAATGAGGCCATATCTGAGAGATCACAGAATGCATGTACTAGAGCCTCCTCTGTCCTCTTCCTCCACAGGCCTCTCCTACTTAGTCTCCTGAGTAAGCCTCCAGTTCTTCAAACTTGAAATGCTGAGATTAAATAACCTGCACTTTGCCCAGAACTCCTTCCTCATACAATCTCCAGATAGTCTTATCTGGTCTTAGCATTTCAGATAGATGCTGGAAGGTGATGCCTGCTGTTAGCACTTACTAGAAATTCAACATTTATTTTATTTATTGATTGTCTGTAGATGTTCGTTGTTCATCTGCTGTTAGTTCATACCTGTCTGGTGTCCTGAAGACCTAACAGCTAACAAATTAGACAAAAGTTTCTGTCCTTTTCAACACTCAGGATTCTGAGGCAGCAGGGTTGCCATGACGTGTAGCATGGAGATAGATGTCTGTGACCAAAGCCTATAATCCCAGTATGCAGGTGGGCTGCCATGAATTCAAGCCTTGTCTTATCTGCCTCCCCCTAAAAGAAAACTTTCTTTATGGGGCTGATACTCAGAGAAACTGACAAGAAAGATAAGTGAATTATATCAGGCAGTAATAAATGATACCAGATTCTCATTCTTTGTTTAAATAAGGAATCTGTTAAATCATTTGAATACCTTAAAAGTGGGGGGGGGGGGAAGTGCTGACAACCTTCATCCACAGGGAATCCTATGAGTATTTATGTTATGCCATGTAGGAACAAAGGAAATATCAATTATAACATTATTACCAGGATAAAAGATGATTGAATATTTGAATACCTTAAAAGTGGGGGGGGGGGAAGTGCTGACAACCTTCATCCACAGGGAATCCTATGAGTATTTATGTTATGCCATGTAGGAACAAAGGAAATATCAATTATAACATTATTACCAGGATAAAAGATGATTGAATAATGAGCCAGGCAGGTTTGTTTTTACAAGATAATAGCATTGACAGCTGAAGTCTTGGAATCTTAACAAGAGCCTTTTTTTCAAGGCACACAGTTAGAGACAAACATATTCTCAGAAAATAGGGCACTTCTGTGATGGATAGAAATATTACCAGAAATTTTGTCACCCCATCTTAATTAGGGTTTCTATTGCTGTGATGAAACACCATGACCAAAAAGCAAGTTGGGGTGGAAAGGGTTTATTTGACTTACATTCCACTGAAGGAAATCAGGACAGGAACTCAAACAGGGCAGGAACCTGGAGACAAGACCTGATGTAAAAGCCATGGAGGGGTGCTACTTACTGGCTTGCACCAGATGGCTTGTTTATCCTGCTTTCTGATAGAACACAGGACCACCAACCTGGGGATGGCACCACCCACAATGGGCTAGGTTCTCCCCCGTTGATCACTAATTAAGAAAATGCCTTACAACTGGATCTCATGGAGGCATTTCCTCAACTGAGGTTCCTTCTTCTCAGTGACTCTAGCTTGTACCAAGTTGGTACACAAAACCAGCTAGTACAACCCCCCAATCAAGAGCAGACTCTTGAGGGACTTCTATTTCAACCCCTGATCGACTTATTTATTAATAATTTATTTATTAATAATTTATTATTAATCTTGATTCAATCTTTAGAATGGTACTTATCTGTGACTGGGAAAACTAGAATGACATCTTTCTCAAGCTCCTTTTTGTAGATTATAAAGATTAATTTTATATACTTCTTTATTTTTGTGATGATGGGGATCAAACCCAAGGTCCAGCTCATGCTTAGTAGGCAGTCTACTACTGAACTACATCGCTAGAACACAAGAGTGCTTTTTTAAAAGCGGGTTCTAGAATTTTATTCATTAAGGCTTGTTTTAAAAAAAAAACTAGAAAATAAAGAGTAGATCTGTGGAGCTCAGATTTTTCCTTGGGGGAAAATGGGCTGAAGATGAATCGACGTTAACAGTAAAACAAGGCACCTGTAAAAATTTTTCTCTAGATATGACTCACCAAGAAAACTAAAGTGAGATCAAGGACCAAAATAGTGTTTCTCAAAGTTCTTCAAACCAGCATCAGTGTCTCCTGAGAGCTTCTCAGAAATGCATTAGTGGAGCCCCATGCCACACCTGCTGAGTGAAAAATAGGTGGGACCCAGCAATCTGCAGTTGGGTCAAGAAGCCCTGTGGGTGATTCTGGTATGTCCTAAGACTAGAAAGCGATGCCATCCAAGAAGGGTCACAGGAAAAGACTTGTGAAAGGTATTTATTGCTACTCTCCACTTGTAGAGTTTGAGTTCTTCAGAGGCAGTAATTTTTATCTGTCCTATTCTCTATTCCATCTAATGCTGAGAACCATTCTGACCCTCAATAAATGTTAAACAATTTAATAAATGCAGCCAGGAACTATTCTAAGTATTTTAATTCTCAGGCAGTGACAGATCTATGTCAGGTGCTGTAAATGTGCTTTATTTTTTCAGTACTGTGGATCAAACCCATTTGCTGGGCAAATGGCATACTACTGAGCTAAACTCCCAACCATCCCTTTGCTTGCTTGTTTGTTTTGGTTTTGGTTTTTTGAGACGAGGTTTCCCTGAGCAACAGTCCTAGCTGTCCTAGAACTCACTCTGTAGACCAGACTAGCCTCGAACTCACAGAGATCCACCTGCCTCCTGAGTGCTGGGTTTAAAGGCGCACACCACCACCACCCAGCTTGCTTGTTTGTTTTTTAAACTGGATCTCATGTACCTATCTTAAAACTTGCTGTGTATCCAAGGATAGTCTTGAACTTCTGATCTTCTTGCCTCTACCTCCCAATTGCTAAGACTACAGGTATCATTGTGCTCAATTTATATGATTCTAAGTAACAAATTGAGGGCTTTATCAATGCTAATTAGCACTCTACCAACTGAGCTACATCTCTAGCCACCCCAGTCTTTAAACATTTTGCTGCATCTATTTATTGGGAGGACATGGCACACAGGTGCCACAATGCACATATGGAGGTCAGAGGACAATTTAAGGGAGTCAGTTATCTCTTTCTATCATGCAAGTTCTAGGAATTAAACTCAGGGTATCAGGTTTTGCAGCAAGCACCGTCACACACTGAGCAATCTCACCTCTACCCTGCCCTTTAAGTTTTATATTTGGAGACAGAATCTCACTGAATTAGTCAGGGTAGCCTTGCACCCACACTGTAGCCTAGGCAAGCCTTGAACTTTCATTCTGCTTGTTTCAACCTCCAAAGCAGCTAAGATTACAGGCCTGAACCTCCCAAGGCCCTGTTTGTGTGCACATTTTACAGAAAAGGAAACGGGCTTAGAGGCAAATGTTATCTACCCTAGGTACTCAGAACACGGCCCAGATGGTTCTCTCTTCTCTACTCCTGTAGACCCTAAGGATTACTTCAGATGCTCCCCTTGGGCAATGGGTATGCCTAAAGCACCCCCTACCCCCGCCCACTTCTGAATCACTTCCCACACAATGCCACTTCCCTTTCTCACTTCCCTTGCATTGACCTCCCATACATACATGTTGACCACAGGAACCTCACTTTTAAGAAAGAGGTGGGTTTTCAAGAAGGAAGATGAAGCAGTTGTTCTGATGCCTTCTCCTGGACAGACTACTTGAGGAGGGCTACCCTCATTTCACCCTTCTTCAGTACCCCATTGAAGTTGATCTTGTCACGATAGTCAAGATTGTGTATTTTACAGCTAAGAAAATGAGCCAGCCATGGTGTGACATCCCTGTTCAAGGCAAGCCTGGTCTACAAAGCAAGTTTCAGGCCTGGTATGACAACATTATAAAACCTTGTCTCAAAAAAATAGGAAAAACTAAAGCTGAGAATTTAAAGTGACTTGTCCAAGGTCACATACCTAGGTGGTTCTTGCTTCAGACTTGCAGGCTCCAATGCCCTTCTGTGAGAAGTTATCTCATATGCATTAATTGAAAACTAAGAGGTTCCTGGGTAGAATGGGGTGGCAAAGATTGGGTGTCAGAACAGGACCAAGGGTAACACAGGAAATGGAGAGGGGAGAGAAGAGGAGGAGGCAGAGTTCTTAAGGGAAAGGTCAGAGCTAAAAAGGTCACACCCTCCCAGTTCCTCCTACCCTGGGTTCCTCTTTCCTAATCAGATCAGCCCAGATTAAGCAAGGCCTCTTCTCTATAAAAGTACAAAGACATACTGCTCAAAATGCTTGCTACAATGCAAGCCCTTCAGTCACTCTTGCTGCTACTGCTTATCCTGCCAGCCACAGGTAAGTGGGTGAGGGCCCAGATGTCCTCCCAGGGATGCCCAGGCCAACCACACCCTGATTGTCCTTTCCTCTCCCCTGATCTTACAGGTTCAGACCCTGTGCTCTGCTTCACCAAGTATGAGGAGTCCTCTGGCAAGTGCACAGGCCTGCTTGGTGGAGATGTCAGTGTGGAAAACTGCTGTCTCAATGCTGCCTATGCCTTCCAGGAGCATGGTGGTGGTCCCTGTCAGGCATGCAGGTTCGAGGGAACCTAGGCTAAGCTCTGTAATCTAGAACTGTACTCTCTTTCTCTGGAGCTTCTAAAAGTGCCTCCCACCCAAGTCTTCCTCATGACCATAGCTCAGAGTTTCAAAACCTTGGCACTATTGCCATTTGGAGCTCTTTGTTGGGGGGTATGGGTTCTGAGCATTGTTGGGTATTTTATAACACACCTGACCTTCCTCTAAGTATTTTAACAACTCCCTTCCACTGGTTCACAGGAATTGGGGTGTCTCTGACTCTTCACCTGCTCTTGGGATCTTTTTCCTCCTATTGGGTTGCCCCATCCGGCCCTGATATGAGGTTTTGTGCCTAATCTTATTGTATCTTGTTATGTTGTGTTCACTTGATATCCCTGAGAGGCCTGTTCCTTTCTGAAGAGAAACGAAGAAGTAGCTCTGAGGGGAGGGGTAAAAAGAGGGGAAACTAGTCAGAATGTATTGTATGAGAGAAGAATTAAAAAAAAGACAACTATAACTGACTCTAGAAACTGCCAAATGTCCCCTAGTAGAGACAAAATCAGCCCTTATTGAAATACTTTTTTCACTGTCAGGGCTTCCTGTAAATATTGCCGCAACTTGGTTATTTTTGGTGGTTATACTTAAGTGCTCATTGTACATAGATCCACCATAGGCCTGGAGAACTTTGGGTAAATTCTGAGGACAAAGCCAAAACCTTTCATTGTAATGCCACATTCATTGTGCGATTCCTCTGTGGCAGTTAGATCTCTGAAAGCACCTCAGTTCTCCTAATCATGACTTCCAGTTTACATACGTTGACTCTTTCTGTATTTTAGATATATTTTATGACTGCCTACTGTGTAATCAAGGTAACACTGTAAAGATGATGGGTTTGGAGATCTTGGAAAGCAGCTCTCTCCCCCTTCCCTATCATGCTAACAGTTTGTGTCTCTTTAGCACTAGCATGCATGCCCAGTTCTGTGTAGGAGGCTAAGAGTAGCTCTAGGATGTTTCTGAAGTGACCTCTGAGCTCCTGTTTACTAAGCACTTCCTGTCTGCCTGCAGCTGTACAGTGTGGTGACCTATTGGGTTCCTGGCAGAAGTTCCGGGCTTTTAGTCCTTAAATTTGCTTATTGTATATGGCTTTGCCCCTGGGGGATTTCCAGGGCCCTTGTCATAAAGGGAAATGAAATTTATCATACACTTACTGTATACTTACCTCTTCCTATTCAATTCCCCACCATCCCTAGTTGGTAAATAGGTTCTCATTGGTTCATCTTGTATATTTACCCAGAAACTCTCCTGTACCAACCTGTACTCTTTAGAGTCAGTTCATACCAGGATGAAACATGGGTTCCTCTCTGTAGGTCCCCACGATGGTCACCATGGTCCTCATGGGCCCCCTGCTCGGTTACATGCTCTGAGGGGTCCCAACTGCGACACAGGCGCTGTGTGGGCAGGGGTGGGCAGTGCTTTGAGAAGGTGGCTCCTAGGACCCTTGAGTGGCAGCTACAGGCCTGTGAGGACCAGCCATGCTGTCCAGGTAAGGAAAATCAGAAATTTGGACATGCACTTCTTACTACCTAGCCCCCAGGGCCAGAAACATCAGTGCAGAGGCCCTGAGGACAGACCTGTGTGTGGCTTTAAGGGGAACTGAGGAGGCTGGGATTGCTGGAGGAGAATGCTTAGGAGTGATGACGTTGATCTTAGTCTAAGAGATTTAGATGGAAAGGGGAGAGATTTACTTTGGCTTGATTTGGGAAGGGGATAGGCCATATCTGAAGCAGAAGGATGAGTACGAAGGCCACAGTCATAATCCAGATGAGCAATGCTGGTAGGACAGAAATAGGAACAAGAGATAGGAGGACAGAGTTAGCTTCTGTGGTACACACATGAAAGGAAGGAATCCTAAGTGCCACCCCCACCTCCCATCTCTTTTTCTCCCACAGAAATGGGTGGTTGGTCTGAGTGGGCACCCTGGGGGCCTTGCTCTGTCACCTGCTCCAAAGGAATCCAGACCCGTCAACGAGTATGTGATCACCCTGCTCCTAAGTGTGGGGGCCACTGTCCAGGAGAGGCCCAGCAATCACAGGCCTGTGACACTCAGAAGGTCTGCCCCAGTGAGTAAGGGCAGTGGAGGACATAGAAGGGGTACCCAGGATGGATCTGTTGGGTTAGAGCAGAAAACTGCCAGAAAAGACTTGAGCATGCCTGACCACAGTTCATCCCGCCACTCCTACCATAGCACATGGTGCTTGGGCAGCCTGGGGCCCCTGGGGCCCATGCTCAGGATCCTGCCTGGGTGGAGCTCAAGAACCTAAGGAAACACGAAGCCGCATGTGTTCTGCACCAGCACCTTCCCACCAGCCCCCTGGGAAACCCTGCTCAGGACCAGCCAATGAGCATCGGGGCTGCACTGGCCTGCCACCCTGTCCAGGTATGCAGGGATAAGGTCAATGGCACATAGCTAGCAGATCTTTGGATATCTGGTAAAGATACTGTGGTATTTGAGGAAATAGAGTTCTTGTACCATGTGACTAGAAACCCATCATTTAAAGATAGAGGTGGCAGGGAAGGAAGCTGGGGAGTATACATGATTAATGTGGCCTATCATTTCACTTTCTTTCCTGCTCCAACAGTGGCTGGTGGCTGGGGGCCATGGGGCCCTGTGAGCCCATGCTCTGTGACCTGTGGCCTAGGCCAGACCCTAGAACGACGGACATGTGATCATCCTGTACCCCGTCATGGGGGCCTCTTCTGTGCTGGTGATGCTACTCGGACCCACATCTGTAACACAGCTATGCATTGCCCTGGTTAGCACCTTAGGAGGCACTATTCCCATGCCTAAGCCCATCACTGCTGCCCACTTCCTGTTGCCAAAGCCTTGTTCCTGCCTCTGATTCTCCTCTTCCTGCCCTCTTGCCTTGGTTCACCTCTACTCTGTCATTCCCACTCCTTTCCAGAGCCTTCATTCCTTCCCCTGAGGCCCTTTACTTGCTCCAAACCCCTTTGTCCTTTATCTCTACAGTAAATGGGGAGTGGGAAACCTGGGGGAAATGGAGTCGCTGCAGCCGTGTGAACATGAAGTCCATCAGCTGTGAAGAAATCCCAGGCCAGCAGTCACGCACAAGGACCTGTGGAGGCCGCAAGTTTGATGGAAAGAGATGTTATGGGAACTACCAAGATATTCGGCACTGCTATGACATCCATAATTGTGTCTGTGAGTAACCCACAGACAATACGGTAAGGGTGGACAGCCATGCAGTAGCAATGCTAGGAATCCTGTGTCCCTACACCCTTCTTTTCCTGTTGAGGCCTCCAGTTTTGACTGTGGCATTCTACCCCCTCCCCCATTGCAGTGAAAGGTTCATGGTCACAGTGGAGTACCTGGAGTCTGTGCACACCACCATGTGGACCCAACCCCACCCGTGTCCGCCAGCGTCTCTGCACACCTTTGCTCCCCAAGTTCTCGTGAGTTGGGGAACATTTTGTTCCTAGGAGGGGGTCATGATGCTGAATAATGAGAAGGGAGTTGGTTACACTGAACATAAGCTTCACCACTGCATCAAAGGTGCATGTCTTGCCAGTGCCATCTTCCAGTTTAGAGAAGAGGAGAAAAAGATGTGATGGGAGTGGCGGGTTGCTTCCCACCACCCAGCTAGCTTTAGCCAAAATAATTACACGGAAACTGTATTCATTTAAACACTGCCTGGCCCATTAGTTTCAGCCTCTTATTGGCTAATTCTCATATCTTGCTTTAACCTATATTTAGTAATCTGTGTAGCACCACAAGGTGGTGGCTTACCGGGAAGGATCTTAGCCTGCATCCATCTCAGAGAGGAGATCTATGGCGTCTGCCTGAGGCATCTGCCTGACTCTGCTTTCTTTCTCTCACAATTCTGTTCTGCCTACTCCGCCTACCTAATTTTCTGTCCTATTAAGGGGCCAAGGCAGTTTCTTTATTAACCAATGAAAGTAACACATAGACAGATGACCCTCCTCCATCATTTCCCCTTTTTCTGTTTAAACAAAAAAGAAAGGCTTTAACTTTAACATAGTAAAATTACATATAACAAAACAGTTATCAAGTAAGAATTACAGTTATAATATTTAGATCTATTTTATATTTTACCATAACAAAGGAAAACTATAGCTATCTATTTATTCTTCAACTCCATCAAAGACTCCAGAAGGATATAATATTACCTAAGTAAACAAGAAGTAAGCAACTTTTAAAACTCTAGTGTAGTAAAGTGCAGCAGGCTGCATTCCTGCTGCCCGGATCCCAGCTGCCTGGCTAGCTTATGCCCCAAAATAACTACATGGAAATTGTATTCTTTTAAACACTGCCTGGCCCATTAGTTTCAGCCTCTTACTGCTCTCTCTTGCTTTAACCCATATTTAGTAATCTGTGTAGCACCACAAGGTGGTGGCTTACCGGAAAAGATTCAGCATGTCTGACCTGGTACCTGGCTTCATGGCGACTGTCTCAGGTCGGAGAATCATGGCGACTGACCAGAGAGGAAAGGCATGACGATTGACTAACTTCCCTTCTTCCCAGCATTCTGTTCTGTCTACTCCACCCACCTAAGGGCTGGCCTATCAAATGGGCCAAGGAAGTTTTCTTTATTAACCAATGAAATCAACTCAAACAGAAGACCCTCCCACATCACTCTAGAAATGACAGAGACATCTCACTGCCTGGACAGCCACCCAAAGTTCCTCTGTACCATTGGGGCATCCATCTTCAGCCTACAGGCCCATAGTATCCAGCAGACTTTTCCATGAAGCAGAAAATTCAAAGACAGTTCAGTCACTATCTGCTGTGTCCTGCAGAATGTCTCGCAGACTCTTTCATGAATCAGGAACCCCGAAAGACCATCTCACCTTTAGGCAAGTTCAACAGTCCTCTCTCTGTGGGTTCTTTGTGTCCAGTTTATGTAACAGTCCAGGCAAGAGCAGTTTCTTGTCCAAACTCCATAAGGAGCCTCTTCAATGCCCATCTTCCTCTTGAAGTAGCTGGTGCTGCCAGGAGCAGATATGTTTCATTGTCATGAAAAGCCCTAAGTTATTAAAACATTTAAAATGCCATATTGTCTTTAGAAGATATGAAGAATGCCTATCTAACTGAAATATATCTCTATATATCTAGAAAATCTAACTAACATGACTACAAGTTTGACTATTATTGGTGATTATCCATTAACAACCTATATTTCTAATTATTTCCAGTAAAGCTAGCTGGCGGCGGGAGCTGGGAAGCAGCCCACAGCTCCATCTACAAAAAGAATAGGAGAGGCAATTAGGGATGACTTCATGGCCTCTGTGCTCCTTGGTTACTAATGCAATCACTCAGCTGTGCTTCCAAGCACACAGTCTTTCATGTGGCCTTCCCCATTGAACTCTTAGCACACTTTGACTTACTAAGTCACCCATGCCTCCATTCATCCACTCCACATTTCAAGGCCTTTTCAGCAACAGTTGCAGATAAAAAGAACCCACATCTGTGGACAGAAGGGACCCAGGTGAGATGAGCTATGATACAATCTGTATAAAAATAACAGGTAAGTGGCAATGAGACTATCACTGTCCTCTAGACCTAGAAAGCTAACCAGGCCCAGAGGTAATTGTGCAGATGAGGATTGGAAGAAGCATTCCGGACATCCAAATTGTGAGCAGGGTCCTGGAGAGAACTGATGAGCCACCCCAAGTGTTTACTGGACATCACAGTGGACCAGGGGTTAGAAAGGGTTAAGCTAGCCATCCCTTCCTTATACCACCACAGAGGTCAAGATTCAGTGGCCTTTTCCCAGCTAGTGAGAGGCCTGTTGTTGGGATCTCTCCGCTGTGGATGTCAAATTGGTTCCTCAAGAAGAGTTAAAGGCTATGTAGAGAAGAACCAATTGAGAGAATCTGGGTGAAAATGAATGGAGGGCTTGCCTACTAGGAGAAAGAATCCTGGCAAAAAACATTCCTGGATATATAAGGTTCCATTCGGATAAAGCAGGGAGAGGTAGAGAAAAGAAATGGGCAGAAGGAGAAGAAGGAGAAAGAATGGATTGGGGTAGGGATTTAAGGTGAGTATGAGGAGAGAGAAAGGGTATGGAGGTAAGAGAGTATTTTTAATCCTGCCATTTTTTAGATAAGGGAAACAAAAACAGGAAGTTTTTCTTTTTTATATCAGAAATAGCCCAATATCACAGTTAAACATAGTATTAGATACACAGTAAGTTGCTAATCAAGGTGTGGTGATGCAAACTTGTAATCCTAACTCCTTGAAAGGCTAGAGCCAAAAGGACCACATGTTCAAGACTTTCCAAGAGTTCAAGGCTAGCCTGGGTGATACAGTGAGACTCTGCAGGTTAAAAAAAAAATAGGGGACAGGTCAGTAGGGCCTAAAAGAAGAAGAAAAATAATGCTATGCTATGTAGGGCATTTGCCTAGCAAGTACAATCTACTACCACAAAAAAATGGTTCTGCTTATGAGACATGCTTGCAATTCCCATATTTGTGGGGCTGAGGCAGGAGGATCATTGACTTTGAGATCCGACTCTCAAAAAAGAAAAGGTTTTCGATGTATTCTTGATGTTCCTGAGCTTCTCTTCTCCATTGCTTCCCCAACATCCCAGGCCTACAGTTTCCATGGTCGAAGGTCAGGGTGAGAAGAATGTTACCTTCTCAGGAACTCCACGGCCACTGTGTGAAGAGCTACAGGGGCAGAAGCTGATGGTGGAAGAGAAACGCCCATGTCTGCATGTGCCTGCCTGCAAAGACCCAGAGGAGGAGAAACGCTAAAGTCTCTTGCTTCCATTCTAACCCCCTGATCTTCCAGACTTCAATAAACAGCCTTTCTAAACTCTTCTAAGATTCCTTAAAGAAGGGAGCTAACATACCCCCTTTCCTGTTAGTGAGGCAGCAGAATTTTCTGAGCAAAGTAGTAGTGGCCTGTTGTGAAATATTCTGTTCTATTGTACTTGCAGCTTGAAAGCAAGTGTCCAGCCCCAGCCTGTCTTTGCCACAACTATAAGGGGGTGGACTGGGAAACTGTCAAGAAGGTGAGTTTTGTCATGATCTCTCTCCATCCGCTCCTCATCAGAACTTTCGGAGCTCAGTCCGGTGCTCCAATGTGGGGCTCTGTCTCTATCTCCATCCATCGCCAGGTGAAGGTTAAGGCTCACAGTGAGCCCGTCCATGCTGTAGAGTTCACATTCATTGCTGTTGTCCTGAGCTCCGAAAGTTCTGATGAGGAGCAGATGGAGAGAGATCATGAGAAAGAAAGTCAGAACCATGAGGGATGCGTTCACCCACTGAGACGGCAGGACAGAACTAATGGGAGACCACCAAGTCCACTTGGAATGGGACTGATGAAACATGCGACCAAATCGGACTCTCTGAGGGTGGCTGATGGTGGAGGCTGACCGAGGAGCCAAGGACAATGGCGATGGGCTTGGTCTCTACGACATGGACGGGCTCTGTGTGAGCCTTGTCAGTTTGGTTGCTCACCTTCCTGGACCTGGGGGGAGTTGGGAGGACCTTGGACTCAACATAGTGTAGAGAACCCTGATGGCTGTTTGGCCTCAAGAGGGAGGGAGTGGGGGTGTGGGTGGAGGGGAGGGGAGGGAAGGGGAGGAGGAGGGGAAGAGATGGCAATTTTTAATAAAAAATAAATAAACTGGAAAAAAAATTATCAAAAAAAAAACAAAAAAAAAAAAAAGAAGGTGAGTTTTGTCATTGGCTGCTCACCTTGGCAGGAACTTTTTGATTAGCCCATGTGCTATTTAGTTGCTGTCTCTTTATGAAGTTCCCTAGGTTCCACCCACTCATCAGAGCCTCTCAGCTGGCAGATCTGCCAAAGTAGTGAACTGGGTGGGATGTGAGCAGAGTTGGCACCCAGCTGAGGAAGCACCTGCACCCACCCACTGAAAACAGCCTAGCTCTGACACCACAATTACCAATAACAGATAGTTGGGGACGGGGCACTGAGGAGGTGGCTATGATGCACTTTAAGCTAGGGCAGGGGCAAAGAGAAGCTAGATTAGCATCAGCCTATAGGAATTCCCAAATGCATCTTTTTGTATCTGTTCATTTAACACTTTAGTGTCTACTGTGTGCTGGAGATAAGTCCAAGCATCAGGGCTGAAGGAGGACTGGTAGAAGGCGAGGACATTTGAGAGCCAGTAAGCACACTCAGAATAAGCATTCCTTTTATTCAAACATGTATTCAATGCTTAGTGCCTCCTATATATTAACAGTAGTGCTGGGCATGGGGCCACAAGGGAAAGAAGGAATCAACTGCCCATGCATGTCTCTACAGTAAAGCTAACACACCCAGACGAGTGTTTTTGGAATTTGATCATTCATTTACCATTCACTGAATGCTACGCCCCCTCATAATAGAATTATGAAGGAATCATAATAGGGGTAATAGCTAACACTTAGAAAACAACTTTCTGGGAGCCAAATAGTATCTTAAGGCTTGCCATAGTGTGGATTCATTTAATCCACAATGAAACCCTAAGAGTCAATATTATCCCCACTCTACAAAGGAGAAACTAGCCCAGAAAGGTAATAAACAGGATGTTTTTGAAGCGCCGCACATGTGGCACAGTGTTAAGTATTAGGAGCAGAGTTTGCAACTTTGTGCAGTAGGTGAAGGGGATCTTTTTGTGGGGGAGATTGGTGAGACCCAGAGTCTTGTCAGTAACATGATCCAGTTGATGGGTAGAGGTAAAGAAAAGTCCATGAGAACATAGTCATCTTGAGAAGACTGAGTTAAAGTAAGAGTTTCTTGTTGCTACTACAGAGTGTAAGAGATAGGTCCTTGCAAGAAAGTGGAAGCTTGGCTGTGAATGTATGCATGGTGGAATACACATCTCTATAATGTAGACTTTTAGAGCTGTATTGGGTATGTGGTTTAAGAAGTTATAACTGCACCCAAAGCCATGAGGGGTGTGTGTACTTATACTAGGGTGGCATGGCTATGTGCTGTGGGCTTAAGCAGTGTGTTGCTCATCAACACACAAGAAATGATTCTTATACTTTTCTGTATGCCTATCCTGTTGGAGAAAATGGTGTGGCGATTTCCCTCTGCCTTGAGTTAAAACACCCCAGGAGGAGTGGAAGGCAAATTCCTCTAAAAGACAATCTATAAAAGATTGTCTCTTGATTGTTTTAATTTCTAAAAACAACCACCTAGGGGAAAGGATGGCACTAGGAAGCTACAAGTACTAAGAGTCTGTGTTTCCCAGGAAGAGTTATAGTCAAGGTGGTTGTGTGGAGCCCTGATTCAGACCCAGAGGGGCCAATACAAGTCGCAAGACCTGCAACTGCTGAGTCACCAGAGAGGTCACCACATACCATGATTTTTCTCAAATTAGCAATAGAATTATACATTTTAGAACATTAGAAATACCCAATATGCAGGGAGTTCCTCATTTGAATTGCCAGAAAGCATCCTGCAGAGGAGGAAAAGGGATTAGCCAAACAAAGTCCTAGAGCACAAACTAAAGCTGACTAGGATGGAAGAGGGGAGAAATGATGGCTTGGGAATGTTGAACTTGAGAGCTGTAGGAACCTAGGGGGAAAGGGTTGAGGAAAGTTAGGTGGAAACATGGTTTCTAGAGGTGAGATGGTGATGGGCCAGGTTTTGAGTACTGAATGGAAAGGCATTTTTGATTGGACTACAGCACTTGCAAAGGGACAGAGGTTATGCCTCTCCTCTGCTTACCCCTTTTACAGATGAAGAGACCAACTCTCATAAAGATTAAATCACTTTCCCAACCATATGATGGAGGCTGATCTTGAGACCAGATATGAAACTCCAGGTCCCATACAAACCATTGACTTAATGAATAAGAAGTAAACAAATGGCCCGGCATGGTATTGCGTACCAGAAATCTCCTTACTGGAGAGATGGTGGCCAATCTGGGCTATATAATATCAGGCCAGTCTAAGCTAGATAGCAAAGATCTGGCGGCTTAAGAAGTCTTTCAGGCAAGAGACCCCAAATCTACTTGCTTATCTCCTGCCAGGCTGTCTAGTTCACCATCATTGCTCACTAGGGTCAATGATGTATTCATTCATTCTGGCCCTATCCCTTACTACAGTCCGACTCCACTTTGTTATGAACACACTGGCACTAGTTGTTCCATTTTCCTGACACATAGACTGATCACAGAAAATGTGATTCTTTGAAGGTGATTTGAAGCTTGTGGATTCCCCTCATTTGCAAAGTAGAAATTATATTTTCTTAGCATGGTAGTGTTTGAGGGTGGGATATGCCAGTGTACATATAAACAAATAACTATGAATTTAAAATTTTGTTGTAGCCAGGATCTTACAAGCTGACACAATGGTTTCTGTTCTACCACTATGTGGATTACTGTCTTAGTCAATGTTCTGTTGCTGTAAAGAGGTACCATGACCAAGACAATTCTCATAATAAAAAACATTTAATTGGGGGTTTGCAGGTTCAGAGGTGTGTCCATTATCATCATGGTCTGGAGCATGGTGGCAGGTACACAGCCTTGATACTAGAGAAGTAGCTGAGAGCTACATGCTGATCCACAGGCAACAGACAGAGAAAGAGACTTTGGGCTCGGCATGGGTTCTTGAACACTCAAAGCCCACCCCCAGTGACACTCTTCCTCCAACAAAGCTACACTTCCTAATCCTTTTAATTCTTTCAAATAGTGTCACTCCCTGGTGACTAAACATTTAAATATATGAGCCTATGGGAGCTTATTCTTATCAGACCACCACAAATTACCTCTCTCATATGAAAATATTGTTTGGCTTCCTCTCTGCAAAGTTCTTACATGTAGAGCCATGGACACTGATGACACTGGGTTTGGGCTAGGTCCAGAGGAGAAGCGTGAAGGCATGTAGACTAAATGTGTACATGGGAAGGAGGCTGGATACACATCAGGGCTAGCTAGCGCTGCAAGGAATGTTTTTGCATTGTATACCCAGGATTTCCATGCTCATCTGGGAGCATGTGATTTCTCTAGATGTGTATACTTGTTGAGACTCTCTGGACCTTTGTGTGTCAATGTGTTGCCTGTGTGTATAATGTGTGCTCAATATGTTCATGTATGTTACCCTGGGCTTGTGTGTCCATAAGTATAACTGGATATCTGTGTGTTCTATGATGTACATATACCCTGTGACTTTCCTTAATTTTTCTGTGTGTGTTATTTCCTATGTTTCTTCAGGCTCTCGCCACCAAGGGCAAAGATATGTACGCTACTCAAGCGTCTGCCTCTGTCTGTCTGGTGATGTTTACGCCATCCCCATGCTCTTTTCTTTGCGAGACACTGTGGATGCAGGAAACAGGTCTTGCCGGGAACACTGCAGTAAGGAGAATTTCTACTTTTATTGTCTCCTCTGAGTGTGCCTCTACCCCCACCCCACCCCCAAAATGCCTTCACCAGTGAAAATCAACACGGCAACCGAATATCTGGGGAGGCTAACAGTGTAGGAAAGCGAGAGAGCCTAAGGATCAGAAAGAGACAACTAAATGGATTGGGGTCGTGGGAAGGGAGCTTCCTTACTGTAGGTCCTGACCCTCCGGACAAGAACCCCACCCCCACTCCCCAAATTGCGCATCGCCTATCCGAGGGGGAGGGGTAGAGGATGCAGTGTGGCGCGTGCGCACTGTAGGATTCAGCACCGCGGACAGAGGCTTCGCCCCCGCCGCCGGCGAGCGCCAACATCTCCCCAGCACCGAGGGCGGGCTGACGTCACTCGCCAGCCCTCCCCAAACTCCCCTTCCCCACCGCCTTGGTCGCGTCCGTGCCACCGTGGGTCCAGTCGGACCGCACCACGAGAGGCGCGAGATAGGGGGTTGCGGGCGCGACCATACGCGCTGCGGCGGCGGAGCCTCGGCGCTGCCTCAGTCTGCTGCGGGCAGCAGAGAAGTCGTGTCGTGCCTGAGAGCGCCGTGCTCCTGGGCCCCTCGCGCTCCGCCTCCGCTGCCCACGGACCCACTGCCCCTTGGAACCCCTGCCCCAAGCCGCCGCCATGAACTACCTGCGGCGCCGCTTGTCGGACAGCAACTTCATGGCCAATCTGCCGAATGGGTACATGACAGACCTGCAGCGCCCGCAGCCTCCTCCGCCACCTCCCTCGGCCGCCAGCCCTGGGGCCACGCCCGGTTCCATGACCGCCACTGCCGAGAGGACCTCCACGGCCGCACCAGTGGCCTCTCCAGCAGCCCCTAGTCCCGGGTCCTCGGGGGGCGGTGGCTTCTTCTCGTCACTGTCCAACGCGGTCAAACAGACCACAGCAGCTGCAGCCGCCACCTTCAGCGAGCAGGTGGGCGGCGGCTCTGGGGGCGCAGGCCGCGGGGGTGCCGCCGCTAGGGTGCTGCTAGTCATCGACGAGCCGCACACCGACTGGTAAGCCGCTGTTGCGCCTCCTCGAGGGCCTGGGTCCCCAGATGTTTCTACAGCGAATGAGCAATTATAGAGCATCACTTGTGCACCTGGTGTCTGGCCCCTTACCCAATTACTTCCTTTTAATGATTTATGCTCAACTCTTCCTTTATGCTCTGCTTTTACCGCCCCCCAAACTAAAATGGGTACAAGGAGCAATTATCTGTTGCCTAAACCTCTTCCCCAATCCTCATTCTCAAAAACCTTTGGCTTCAATATATGCAGATAGCCATCAAAGGTCAAATGTGCTCTACCTCTGCCCAACTCTTGCCTGGAAGTCCTCTTCCCTACTGAGTCTCATAAACATTTATTCAATACCTGCAGTATAGTCACTGAAGAACCTTTCCCTTGGGGTCTTTGCCTTTAATGACTTCCATGAGCATGTTTTGAGAGCATAATTCACTCCCTGTTGTCCACACGCCTTCTCTTCTAAGTGGATCTTGTGGACATATATTCGGTTGATACTGTGTCCCATTCCAGAAGGTTCCTCCAAAGACCTTTCAAACCGTCTCGAAACAGTAATTGAGTAGTGCCTGTTTTGTATTTCACCCCAGTTTCTCATCACAAGCTTTGCCTCTAAAGGATCTTGTGAACCTTGACTGAATGCTTCCTATGCATTCCAAGCGCAGATGCGCGCTCTCAAGGGTCATTCTCCGAATGGTCTAAGCTCTGAAGGGTGCGTTCTCTGAAGGCTCTAAGAGACATTAAATGCTTGGCGTGTACCATCCCTAAATGAATCATTTTCCAAGTGTGAATTCCGTGAGCATTTTCAAGCTTCTGTGTGTGATTCACTGCCAGTCTCTCCTCAATGACCTTTTCCTATCATGAACCTAGAAGACATTTATCAAGTGCTTCCTGTATCTCCTGTTCTCCAGACACTTTTTCAAAGGCATTTGGTGTATCCATTCAGTACTGATCAGTTCCCTAAAATGTGAGCCTTGTCTAAAGGTTCTTTCCTTTAGCATATTCAGAATGCATCTGTTGAATGACAGCTATATATCCCACTCCCAAACCTTTATCCGATGCATTTTCCTTCAGGGGCTTTCATGAGCATATACTGAGCACCTTTTGCATGAACGAGCCAAAGATCTTTCCAAAAAATTCTATGACAAGACTTAATCCAGTACTCAAATATCTAGAAGTTGCTGTGGGCACAATTTGGGTCACTTTTGCCAAAGGCTTTTTCTTTTCATCCTTCCTTAGGTCATTTGTTGAGCATCTGCTCTTCACCTTCTCCATAAAAATTTTCCTTGCGTGAAAGGAGAACTGCTTGCCTAGATCAAGTTTCTGCACCCCCTTCCCCTTTCCATGGGGCTCTTTCTCCAAGGATCTGATGCATATTTATCAAACAATTCCGCATTCATCCCTAGCCTTCCTCACCAAAGATCATTTGTGAATAGTCAGTGAACACTGATTTCTTGTCCTCTCTGAGCTCCGGTCTGACGACCTTCCTCCAAGACCCTTTCCTCCAGTGCCTCCTAGGAGTATTTATGGAGATCTCCTGTATGTTTATGCCTGCTCCTCAGCTACCTTGCCAGCAGCGAACGCAGTCGGCACCATGCAGTACCTGTTGTGTATATGGAGTACATTTCCTTTCATTACCCGTAGAAGAACCTGCCCTCAACCACAAAGCCTGTCCTCCATGTTTTCTTCCAAGTTTTCTTATTATATACCCAGAACCCAGTATATAAGGATTAACCCTTTCCCATTCACTTTAGTACCCTATAGGATTCTCTCTCCCAATCTTAAGTTCATACACCAAAAGACCGTTAATCTATTTAAGCCAGTCAACACTTACTGAGAACCAACTGTATGAGTCATCCCCAGTCTCCTCTTTCAAGATCTCTGCAAGTTATTGCCACTGCCTTAAGAGCTCACTCTCCAGAGCTCTGTTTCAGTCAAAATTTATTGAGTTCCATCTGTTTACTAATTTGATCACCCCTCCCTCATAAGCCTGTATCATACCATCCTTTCTATTTAAGCCCTTTATTCCATTCTACAGATATATATTGTGTACTTTCTATGCAACAGAATGTGAGATGAATTCATTAGGCACTTCTCTATACTAGGAAGAACCCTCCCTTGGCTCCCCTTTCTTCTAATCCCAAACACTAGCTTAATTTCCTATAACTTTCCCTACTTATCCCCATAAGCATTTAATGAGCACATATTGTATACTTTGAAGAACACATTTCCCCAGCTTGAAACCCAATTTCCCCCATTATTCTGACTAGATCCAGCCCCTGACACACATTATGTGGGCACCTTCCCAGCAGTCCTTCCCCTCACCCATCAATCCAGAAAGCACTTACTAATTTCTTGCTGCATTCTCTTCAGGTAACCACGCTCTCACGGGTGCGGCAGGCTGTTCCACTTTTTCCCCCAGCAACCCTTAAATATGTATTGAGCACAGTTCATGATGTTCCCCTAGGTACTGTCATTTTGGCTCCATTTGCTTTACAGAACTCAGAAAACATTAATGAGGCCTGTACTCCATACTGGTAGATGTTCCTTCTCTGCTCCAACCCTACAGACAGATTCTTTAATTGCTTTTTCCCCAGCTTTTCAATTGAATGTTGCTGTCCATTCCCCTTTCTATAATTGCAATCTAGTATCTTCTATTTTTCTTTTAATCTCAAGTAAACATTTATTGAGTACTTACTGAACTCAGCAAAAGACTAGTCCCCTTCCCTTTAGCATCCCAGAATCCCTCATTTAATCCAACAACTCCTTCAGTCTTTTTCCTCTAGGCAATTTGACAAATAATCATTTAGTGTCTGCGAAGTATGTAGTGATATTGATAAAAGGAGAGAGCCTGGGTATACCAGGCTCAATTTAGGAATAGAGGAATTTCAGACTGGCAGAGCCATAAAAGCTTCAAGGATTTAAGGTAGGAATAAAAGAGGAGTTTGGCAATTTTATGATAAATGCATACCTATATATAGCCTGGTGCCATCTCTCTAGTCTTTCTTTACCACTCTTCTTTCTTCCTGAGCCTCCATGCTTTGAAGTTGCATCCTCCAAGATGAGAGGATTTAATTTTTTAATGTTTTGAGGCATGGGCTCCCTATGTAGCCCAGACTGGCCTTAAACTTGTGATTCTGCTGCCTCTACCTCATAAGAGCTATGTTTTACAGGCATCTGCCCCATCTTTCCTTTTTAGAGATAATTTGGTCCAGTGTTTTTCCATCTGTGGGTCACCTACTGCCCATGGCCAGCATTCTACTTTCTTCGCAAAGCAAGATAAATGAAAATAGAGAACAGAGTAAACAATTAGCAATTATCAAATAAGACTATTATTCCAATAATATATACAATATATTATGTATACTATATATTATATGTGACATAGATTATATATTGCATTGCTACCAAATGACTTTATACTGTATAATGCATCTACAAGTATAGGATTTTCTTCACAAAACACAATGAAATAGAACAGGAAATAAATACAAAACTGCATTGCATATAGTGATTATTTGCCAAAACTTTTTTGGAGAGCCTTGCTATATAACAACCCAGGCTGGCTTCAAACTCATGGCCCTCCTGTCTCCATCTCCCAAGTAATTAATTTCTAATGTATAGGACTATTACTGGTTGAAACTTTAATTTCAATTACATATGTATGCTTATGTATATTCTACTATACATCCCAGAGACATGTATGATATATATTTTATGTGCTATATATTATATAAGGCATATCTGAATCCTGTTTGTCATAAAACATATGGGTCTTATATAATATATGTATGTGTGTGTATATATATAGCATGAGTTATGTAAATATGTATATAGTGGGTTATATAAACTGTGTTTCTTATTATGGCTTCTTTTCTTAGATAGACTTCCCTGGAGACACACCCTTCACCTTCAGCTAGCACCTCTGTTGGGCTCAGTGGCTTACTTGGTGGGGGTGATCCATTCCTTCATCTTTGAAGGATCCCTGAGCCTGTGTCCCCACTCTGGCTGCTTCCTTGTCTACTTACCATGAAAACTGAACAGATGCCAAAGTGGATGGCCTGGTGTGCCAAATCTGCTCCTTACTGCCCCCAATGTGTACAACAGCTCTATCTCCTCCTTCCTAGCAATCAATGTTACATTCTTCTACTAGTAGCTTCTCTTTACTTATCAAAAGATACCTGAAGTGCCCAGGTGGTGATCATAGCTTAGAGTTTAATGGGATTCTTGCTATGTCCCCTGGTAATAGTGTTTCCCGCCCCCTTGGAGAACCAGGACCTCTAACCTTGCAGAACCCTGAAGGAACAGGAAGCACAGATTCCAAAAGTGGATCACTGGGATTGATGGTAAGCTGGGCTATTCCCCATTGTGACCTCTGACTTCCCAGACTCATGTGCTCTATCTATTAGAAGAATAGCATAAAGAAGGGTCATGGACAGAGGGTTTGAACTGCCTTTAGGAAGGTAATGCACATTCTTACATGGTGTCATCTCCAAATTGAGGTCATACCTCTGGCTTCTTTCTCTCAGGCCCGCAGCCTCTGAGTGGTTATGGAATCTCACTGGTTGATTCCATAGACATAAGCCACTTTTGCACCTCTTTGCCTTCCTTTACTTTGTTATGACATATGTAGTTTGGTTTGCTGCAATGTTATATAGGATCCCAAGTATTCTTTAAACCCTTGGACAGTGGTGCTTGTTAGACTTAGTCAGAAAATGAAAAGGCAAACTACACATGAAAATCACTAATGAAAACGTATCACTATTCTTTCCAACATAGAAGAAACCCAATGCAGTTAGCTTGTACCAAGTGGCTGGTTAGTCTTGGGGTATGGTGTCATATCAAAGATTCAATGTTGATCTCTCTTGCTGGAAGACTGGAAGCTCCACATATAGCTTTTATCTCTGCTGCTGCTGCTGCTGCTGCTGCCATTTCATTCGTGCACCCATCTGCTAGCACTGGGATGGTTCATTAAAGGTTGGCTGACATCATCTGGCTGACTCATCCTTTCTACTTAGTTGCCTAGTACCACTGCTATGGTGGATGAAGCTTAGTGGGTGTTAGCACACAGTACAAAGATCTTCACTCCTCCCTTTTTGCCCACTCCCATATGTTCACACACAGTTCTATACCTCAGATCTCCTTGTCAAGATCTTCCAGTTATTTTCCTTCCTTTCCCCTGAACAACAAGACAATCTACTCAACATTGTCCATAAATATCTGACTTTATAACTTGGTGGGTGTGGCCTCACTCAGCTCATAATGAGCTGTTTTGGGAACACAGTCACTTGGTGTCCTGTGGTCAAGGATTCTGTCTTTGTCAGAGAGAAATACAGCAGTAGAATCTGTTCCTCAGATAGAATATAATTTAGCCAGGCATGATGGGTGGCACTTTCCTGCAATCTGAGATTAGGAGGCTAAGGTGAAAGGATCAGTAGTTTGATACCAGCCTGGGCTACATAGCAAGTCTCAAAACAAATGGGGCTACATAGTAGCCTATCTCAAATACAACAACCACAAAGGTATCTAAGCCCCTACTACAGATGGCATGGCCTAGCTCCAGAACCCTGAGAGTCTCATACTCAGGCTTCACATAAGCTCCACAATGCATCCATCTCCACTGCTGACACTCCTGGTATCAGAGGACTTGCCAGGTTAAGTGGCAGGACTGTTTGTACCATATCCTAGATCTGCCTCAAAGCCCTCTCTTATGATCTTATCCCTACTCAGAGCTGGTAACATTGCATGTCACCTGAAATATGAGTCCAGATGTAGAATATGATGTTTCCAGAACTTGAAAGAAGTCTGCCTGGTGTCTATTTTCACAGTAGAGGGCATGAAATGCAAAGCTTTGATCTCTTCTGTGGAAGTGTTGTCCTGGCATACTTTTGGTCACTGAGTCCCTAAAACTATTACTAATATAGGTCCCTGGGTCTTTGAACGGTTTCTCTCCTGCCCTCTATATAACCTAGAACAACCTGGAACTCACTAGGTAAGCTAGGCTTGGCCTTAAATTCATGATCCTCCTGCTTTAGGCTTCTGACTGCTGTGCTACCATCCCTAACTCAGATCACATGTGTCTTATCAAAGCAATATGCTAACCATCTCCTATTCATCTTGCATAATCAGTATGATGTAACTGATATAATGGTCCAGTGTGATATTCTGTGGGATGTCCAGATGGTCCAGACTTCTTTGGACTATATTATGGTGTAGTTTGAGAGAAATAAAATAGCCCTCTGGAAAAAAAACATCGACAAATACTGTCAGAACCACATGAACTGTCTCTGCTCCTCTTTTCTAATCAGAATTAAAGAAGTACATTTGACAAATTGATGGCTGCCCATCATACCTGATACCTTATTTTTTCTTACATCTTTTCAAGGCAGGGTTTTGTTAGGGGAGGTCGCTCATCCGTTCCCGGCTGCCCTGCCCCCAAATATTCACACAGATACTGTATCAATTACAACACTGCTTATGAAATAAGCTTATGCATATTTCTAGCTCACTCTTATAGCTTAAATTAACCCATCTTTATTATTTTATATTTTACTACGAGGCTCAAGGCTCGTGGCCTACCAGCAAAGTTCAGGCTAGTGGTTTGCGTCGTTCTCCTCTGGCAGCTCCAAAGCTTCTCTCTGCCTACTCTCTCTCTCTCTCTTTCTCTCTCTCTCTCTCTCTCTCTCTCTCTCTCTCTCTATATATATATATATATATATATATATATATATATATTCCAGCCTGGATATATTCTGTTAAGCTATTGGCCAAAAGCAGCTTCTTTATTAACCAATAAAACAATTACAAAAGGACTTCCCACACCAGGGTTTCTTTGTAGCTTTGGAGCCTGTCCTGGAATTAGTTCTCATAGACCAGGCTAGTCTTGAACTCACAGAGATCTGTCTGCCTCTGCCTCTCAAGTGCTGGGTTTAAAGGTGTGCACCACCACCACCCAGCACCTGATACCTTATTAATCTATAATGATGATAACATGTCCGGTATGGTAACTGCAAACAGAGGTACAAATTGGTGACATTTTCAGCAGTCTACAAGAATTTGGTTCAGTCTCCTCAGAGACACAACTGGTTAACTCAATAGAGATATGATGAGACAAGTACCCTTGCATCCTCTCTAGATCTTTCTGATTGGCCACATTTTCTACCATCTCCTCCAGAATGTATACAGCATTGCTTTCAATTTGCTGTTGTTTTTTCTGTTTTTTTTTTCCAGTGCTAGGGTTGAAACCCAGGACTTGCATATTAGGCAAGTGTTCTGCCACTGAGCTATAAACCCAGCCCTAATTTACAGCTTTGGTAGGTGCCATATTAGAGACTTCTATTTGGACTTCTCTGCAATATCTGTTTTCCCACTGGGTTCAGTCGTGGAAATGAACAATAGGAAGTCTCTGGGTCCAGGGAACTTACTGTGAGCAGGATCTAGTTATTAGTCAGTTTTTCAGGGTAGTAATTGGTAGGCATTGACTAAGGTACCTACTTCATTCAAGGCCTTGTGCATCGTCCGCATCAGAGGGAAGGTTTCTATGTAGTAAGAGTGAGTAGACTGCTTCTGCCAGTATAGTGGATTCAGGCAGGTCTGTAACTTCAGGATATTTAACTGAATCTATCAATAAATCCTTGTCCCAAGCCTGTCCTATCCACTATACTTAAATCCTGAGCCAGGTCCTCCCTTCTGTCTGCTCTCTGGATGCAGATTACGGTTTCTTTTAAAAGAGTCAGAGGGCATCCTCTGCCTTTCATATTTTGCCTTGAATTGGCAGTTATTCACTGTATCAGATCTGTCTGCAGTTAACCACTGCCATTTAACAAACAGTTACCCCAATATGGTTACCATTTTCCTCACATCTGTCAAGTGACAAGGATATCTCACCAGCTGCTTCACTTTCCTCCGCCAGATTCCCATTGCAGTCCACCATCAGGAAAAGTCACTGCTGCTCCCATACACCAGGGGCCCATTGCGTCTCTCTTCATTACTCAAGAAAAAAATAACATTTTTAATCTTTAGCCATTGTGACACATCCAATGTCATAGGACCTGCCAGAGAATATGGAATCCTCCTTGCAGTACAAACTGGGCTTGCTAACACGGAAATTGTATGACTGCAGTATATTATGGCCTGTCTGTACTACATCTCCTAACTAAGGATGTTTGCTTCCAACACGGTGCTGGATGACCCAGCTATAGAATCCTGTTAAGAGTCGTCTTCTGGCCAAGCATGGTGGTGCACACCTTTAATCCCAGCACTCAGGAGGTAGAGGCAGGCAGTTCAAGGCCAGCCTGGTCTACAAAGTTAGTTCCAGGACAGCCAGAGTTGCTACATAGAGAAACCCTGTCTTCGGGGGAAAAAGTCTTGGGCTGGAGAGATGGCTCAGAGGTTGAGAGCACTGGCTGTTCTTCCAGAGGTCCTGAGTTCAATTCCCAGCAACCACATGGTGCCTCCCAGGTACCTATAATGAGATCTGGTGCCCTCTTCAGGCATACAGGCATACATGCAGGCAGAACACCATATATGTAATAAATAAATAAATGAATTTTTAAAAGAAAGTCTTATTCTAGTTTGACTCCTACCTATCTTAGGTCATCATCAGATCAGAGATGTTCCTAGGGGGTGCTCTGGAGTTGAGATGTCCCTTCAGAGTCAGCCCAAAATGAAGCAAAGAGACTAGTCTTCTGTCTTAGTTGGGGTTATCATTGCTATGATGAAACACCATTACTAAAAGCAAATTAGGAAGGAGGGGGTTTATTTGGCTTACATTTCCATATTGTAGTCTATCATTGAAAGAAGTCATGGCAAGAATTCAAAGAGGGCAAACCATGGAGGAATGCTGCTTACTGACTTGCTCCCTGAAGCTTGTTTGGTCTTCTTCCTTTCTCCCTCCTTTCCTCCCTCCCTCCCTCACCCTCCCTCCCTCCCGTCCCTCTTTCTTTCTTTAATTAATTAATTCTTTCTTTCTATTTTTTTTAACTTTTAAGCATTTTTTAATAGTCAAATGTAGTGGTCTAGTTCATTTCAGCTCCTTTACTGCAATACCAGTTCAACCTTCTCTGCCGTCTTGTCTGTGATGATCAGGGTGTAAAAGTATCTGCTACAGTAAACCTCAAACTTCACATTCTCCTCCTCCTCCTTCTTGTTTGTTTGTTTGGTTGGTTTTTGAGACAGGGTATCTCTGCGTAACAGCCCTGGCTGTCCTGGAACTCACTTTGTAGACCATGCTGGCTTCAAACTCAACAGAGATCTACCTGCCTCTGCCTCCCGAATGCTGGGATTAAAGACATGTGCCACCACTACCAGGCCTCCTTGTTCTTCTCGATATTGATGATTTTTTTCATCCTTTTTCTGGGCTGTGAGCAGGAAGTTCTTGAATTCCTCAATTTTCCGAGGTATGGGAACAGGCTCTCAGCACTGTTGACCATGCTCAAAAAAAAAAAGTGGCAGAACCAGAGTACACAAAAACTAACCTGCTTTCTTAGAGAACCCAGGACCACTAGCCCAGTGGTAGCACTATCAACAGTGGGCTGGACCATCCTACACCAATCACTAATTAAGAAAATGCCCTACAACTTTGCTTACAGCCCAATCTTATGGAGACATTTTCTCAATTGAAGCTCCCTCCTCTATGATGACTTTAGTTTGTGTCAGGTTGACATAAAACTAGGCAGCACACCTTTCATACCCACTTTGAGACCAGAAATAGGTCAGGTTAAGCTCAAGAAATTCAGTGCTGCTGGGCATAGTGACTCATGCCTTTAATCCAAGCATTTGGGAGACAGAGGCAAGGAGGGAGGGAGGGAGGAAAGGAGGGAGGGAGGGAGGAAGGGTGGGAGGGAGGGAGGGAGGGAGGAAAGGAGGGAAGGAAAGAAGGAAGGAAGGAAGGAAGGAAGGAAGGAAGGAAGGAAGGAAGGAAGGAAATTGGGTGTCATCTTGGCCAAGGCAGTTACCTACAACAAAAGACAATTTTCAATGGAGACAAAGCCATGTGCCGTTAAAAGGACCAAGACTTGTTGGCTCCAAAGAGGAGGCTGAGCAGAACACTACAGTAACCCCTATATTTATTGTCAAAAAAAAAAAAGAAATACCCTGATAGAGACACAGAAAGAGACAGAGGGAGACAGAGACACGGATGGAGGGGGACAGAGAGATCAAGAGAGAGAGAGAGAGAGAGTATACAGAGAAAAAGGAAAAGGAAACAACTGTTCTTGTGTCCTTCACACCAGTGACCAGAACCCATTTGTGCAGTGTATAGGTGTCAGAGTTGTTGACTGTGTACATGCTAGTGACCAGTGTACCTAGGAATGGCTCTTCCTTTCATCAGCCTCCCATGAAAATCCTGACTGGAGCTTCTGTGAAAAAGCCTATCTGAGTCAGGCAGTGGTAGTGCACACTTTTAATCCCAGCAGAGGTCAGCGGATGTCTATGAGTGTGAGGCCAGCCAGGTCTACAGAGTGAGTTCCTGAGCGGCCAGGGCTACACAGAGAAACCCTGTCTCAAAGAAAGAAAGAAAGAAAGGAAGAAAGAAAGAAAGAAAGAAAGAAAGAAAGAAAGAAAGAAAGAAAGAAAGAAGGAAAGGAAGGAAGGAAGGAAGGAAGGAAGGAAGGAAGGAAGGAAGGAAGGAAGGAAGGAAGGAAGGAAGGAAGGAAGGAAGGAAGGAAGGAAGGAAGGAAGGAAGATGAAAAAAAACGAAGAAGAAAGCAGAAGCCTGCCTGGGAGAAGAGTCTGCTGGAAGTCGAGCTTAGCTCGGGTGGGGCTAGAGACAATGACAAAGCAATTTGTGATGTGCCTACTGCTGCTGCTCTTACTCATCCATAGTCACATTCCTCCCTTCCCCATCATTGCTGGCTACAGCTTCTTTACAACCAGCTGCAGCCTGCACCTCTCAATTGGCTGCTCCTGTTCAGATGCAACTGTTCACCAATAGCTGTTGGGTCCCCCACAGTAGATGACACTCCTGATCTAGGTGCTGCTTCATAGTAAAGGAGAGACCAGAGAGACACTTTGGGCCCTTGAAGACACAAAGCACCAAGACACACACAGGAAATGAAACATAACACACCACAGGCAAATATCGTGTATTTATGCTCTCTGAGGTTTTTGGTCATTTAAAGACCTCCATGCAGTTCAAAGTCTGTTACAAATGACACAACACCGTTCATTTTCCAAAGCTTTTACTGGAACATTTACAACAGTAATGTCATGAGACATTATAATCATATTTTGGGACATGCCTGCTCTCTATAGTTTAAGAACACAGCTCCCCCCCAAAAAAGAACACAGTTCCCAACATCTTTTACATACTTTCACAGAGATTACAATAGACTTTATTGTTCACAAAGTATTGTCAGTTAATTTTTAGAAACTATTACAATTTTAAAGTATTATGTGTTTTCTGTACCATCACTGAAGGGAAAAAGGTTCAAGGGACTGGCCTAGATATGGTCTTCCTGTCTGAGATCCAAACTTGATAGATGTACCCTTCTGTATTTCTCTCCAGGGCAAAATACTTCAAAGGGAAGAAGATCCATGGAGAAATTGACATTAAAGTAGAGCAAGTAAGTTGAGCAGATGGGCTTGGAACTCCATTGTCTGTGCCTCACTTACATGATGAGGGCGAATCACTGATTTTTGTGTCTTTTCCAGGCTGAATTCTCTGATCTCAATCTTGTGGCTCATGCCAATGGTGGATTCTCTGTGGACATGGAAGTTCTTCGGAATGGGGTTAAAGTTGTGAGGTGAGTATGAAAAAGACACACTGGTGTTATTGTAAAAGGTATAAAGGACTCCCTTATAACTGTGGGAGAGTCACTAACTCCCTATGCATCTTCAGTGAGCAAAATCTTGGGTGCAGCATGTGGTGGTAGGGTCTAAATAGCCAAGGAAATAGCAGACCACAAGGAAACTTTTCAATTATTCATTCAACAAACATTTATTAGCATCTACTTCATGCTAGGTACTGTCCTCAGCACTTGACACCCAACAGATATTTATTTAGCACCTACTGTATGCCAAGAGCTCTTCTACATGCCGAGTGACCTAGTGGTGAACAAAACAAAACACCCCACAAAAATATAAAACCCTTCTGCCTTTAACTTGATATATAAACAGATAATAAGAAAATGTAAAATCACAAAACAAAGCCCAGAACAGTAAAGCAGATGTAAGGCTTTTCAGAAGATAATGGGTTTGAATTTTGGGTAGGGTGGCCAGGTAGCATAAGAAACAGTTGAGAACTTCAAGAAGAAGGTGAAGGAAAGATCCCTGTAGGCATGCTGGGGAAAATATTGCAGACAAAGGAAAGAGCTCACATATCCCCTGAGGCAACAATCTATTCTGAGCAGCATACTTGGAAGACAACTGGGAATCTGAGACTGTGACCAGGGAGATGCCAGAGCTCAGTGGGTAGAGTTGCAAGCTGACCTTCAGCAAATAGAAAAGTCTGAAAAGAAATCAATCACCAGATGGGGAAGGATCAGCTTGTGCTAATGGGCAGAGGAAAGAAAACATTTTGAAATTTCCAAAAGCTATGGATACTTAGTATTTAGAAGAGTAGGGGAGTCCTGGCTTGTAGGGGAGTCCCTACCCACTCAACATTTCCTATCCCTGTCCCTAACCAAGGTCTCTGAAGCCAGATTTTGTGCTGATCCGCCAGCATGCCTTCAGCATGGCACGCAATGGAGACTACCGCAGTTTGGTCATTGGGCTGCAGTATGCTGGAATCCCCAGTGTTAACTCTTTGCATTCTGTCTACAACTTCTGTGACAAACCCTGGGTGGTAAGTTACAAGAAAAGTGCTACTGGATATGGAATTCTTGTATGTACATGTGGGAATCTGGAGCCACTCTTTTTTGAGATGTGAACATATTTAAAAGCTTAATATGTGAGTTAGCTTTACATCATTGTAACAAATACCTGAGATAATCAACTTGTAAAAAATATGGTTTATTTTAGCTCAGTTTTTTTAAAGACTTATTTATTAGTGATGTATACAGTGTCCTGTCTGCATGTATTCCTGCCCGCCAGAAGAGAGCACCAGGTCTCGTTACAAATGGTTGTGAGCCATCATGTGGTTGCTGGGAATTGAACTCAGGACCTCTGGAAGAGCAGTCAATGCTCTTACCCTCTGAGCCATCTCTCCAGTCCCTTTAGCTCAGTTTTCAGGTTTTCAATCCATGATATATTAACCCTGTTGCTTTGGGCAAGACAGAGCATCATGGCGGAAGTGCACAGTGGAACAAAGCTATCTTTCTTGTGTCCTAGAAGTAAAAAACAAGAGAGAGAAAAAGGAAGAAACCATCATGGAGTTATAATCCCCCTTGAAAGTACCCCCAACAATAACCTTAAAGCATCTTAGGTCACACCTCTTAGAGTTTCCAGCCCCCACAACAGTACCACTCTGGGCAATAAAGTTTTAACACATGAACCTTGAGAACATTCCAGATCCAAAATAGCATTTTGGGTCCCCGTTTAGAGACTCCCCTGATGTAAGAAACTCACTGATCTATGTCTCCTGGTTCTCATAGTTTGCCCAAATGGTTCGACTACACAAGAAGCTTGGAACAGAGGAATTCCCTTTGATTGATCAGACTTTCTACCCCAATCACAAAGAGATGGTAAGCCTGGGAGAATAGAGTGGGAAAGAGTCAGAATTACTGCAATATTTCCAAAGAATGTATTGGTAATATGATATCTCAGTGTTATGGGTAGAAACTGTAGAGCAGTGGGTCTCAACCTGTGGGCCGTGACCCCTTTGGAAGTCACATATCAGATATCCTGCATATCAGATGTTTACATTACAACTCATAGCAGTAGCAAAGTTACAGTTATGAAATAGAAATGAAATGATTTTATGGCTGTGGGTCACCACAACATGAGGAACTGTATTAAAGAATTGCAGATTAGGAAGGTTGAAAACCTCTGGTGTAGAAGATTGAAGTTGCTTTGTGATTAAGTCTGTTGTTATACAGGTTGAGCAGCCTTTGTCCATAATTCTTGGAAATCATAAATGTTTCAGATTTCAAATTTTGGTGGGATTTTGAAATATTTGCGTCTGTATAAGGTATTTGGAATGTGGGACTCAAGTCTAAATTTATTTATTTTTATTTTATGTATATGTGTGATTTGCCTGTATGTGTGTATGTGCACCACATTCATGTAGTGCCCACAGAGGCCAGAGAAGGGTGTCAACTGTCCTGAAATTAGAGTTACAAACAGTTATGAGCTGCCATGTGAGTGCAGCTCATAGAAACTGAACCTCAGTCCTCTCTAATCTTTGAGCCATCTCTCCAGCCTAGGACCTGTTAATCCTAGAATTCACAAGAGAAAAACCAGTTCCACAATTTTGAGACAAATTTGAAGCAACATTTAATTAAATACAGCCAAGGATGAACTTTGGTCAGGACCACCCTTTGGAATTCCCAGCTGAGTGGCCATGAGACACAGGTTGTAGGGGCTTTAAGGACAAACCTATATGGCCACAGCATTTTCCCATGTGGCTTATCTATTATTTTCCAAGAACTACAATTCCCAGCATCCCAGGAAGTCACCTGGTCCTTGAGCAGGTGGGGCTTACAGGTTAACTTTAATTTGGGGTCTTAGGGACCCAAGTCTAAACATGAAATTAATGTTTCACATATACCTTATTCACATAATTCAAAGTCACTCTTATACAATATTTTAGTAAGCTTAGTTTTAGTTTTTATTTTTTAGTTTTGACTGCTACTTGTCACATGAGGTCACATGTAGAGCATGACATTTGTGAAGCATATGGTGGCACTCAAAGATTTCAGAATTGAGAATGTTTCAAATTTTAGATTTTTGATGAGGGATGTTCAACAGAAACCACAAATTCCTAAAGTTACAAATATTAATTTATTGATCTCAATATTTATTAAATCCTATTTTTATATTGTTCACTCTTACCATATTAAATATGTATTTCTAATGTGAGTTAGCAGAATTACACAATGAATCAGATTGCATTCCATGTAGAAATCAAATAATTGTTACTAACAGTGTGAACTATTCCTCCTGATAGGAATGTTACCCATATTAAACTAGAATTGCCAATAAAAATTTTCAATAGCAATATTATAAATTATTTACAAATAGAAATTGAATCATTGTTTATTATCATAAAATGTAATCACTCTTCATACAAATGATCATGAATAGTACAAATTGCTGTAATTTATATACATTGTGGGTACCAGTATTATAAATTAAATTTGAATTTTTACTAGAAATCAAATAATCAGCCAGATGTGGTGGTATGGGTCTATAATCCCAGCACTTAGGTGGCAGAGGCAGGAGAATTATGAGTTTGAGGCCAGCCTGGCTACATAGAAATCAAATAATCATTGCTAGCATCATCAAAGAGTATGTTACTGTATCACATACAAATAAAAAGTGTCTGTTTTGAAATAGATTCAAATAGAAACTATCATTACTAATATCTGATATAGCAACTAATATTATAATTTATTGCAATTGTAACAAGATAAGGTTATCGATATGCATGATTAGTATTTATGTTGGAAATAAATCAAATTGTTAATATTTCAGTGGTTATTATAGTTATTGATATTTACCTTATGGTTACTATAAATTGTAAGTACTATGGTTATGAGTCAAATTTTAGTTACAGATAGAAATCGAATTGTTAGCAATTCAATCAACGTTTAGAACTAATTGCTAATATTTTCCAATGCTACAAATTATATTTACTTATATAAATAAACATTACCAATTTTATGACTCAAATTATAATTAAATATTTGTGGTAATCTAGCATTATTGAATGTATTACTAATATTGCAAGTAGTAGGGTTGCTCATAAAAATTAAAAGTATATGAATTAGGTTTATTTACAGATCAAATCATTAGGTGTTTGTTTTGTTGTTGTTGTTGGGTTTCTGTTGTTGTTGTTGGGTTTCTGTTGTTGTTGTTGTTTGGTTTTCGAGACAGGGTTTCTCTGTGTAACAGTCCTGGTTGTTCTGGAACTCTCTTTATAGGCCAGATTTGTAACACGAGGGCCTGCTTGTTGGGGTTTCTGTCCTGCCCGGTTCTCACAGTCGTTAGGTCCTAAAGAATCACACAGAAGGTCTACATAAGTAATAAAACTGATTGGCCCATTAGCTCAGGCTTCTTATTAACTCTTATAACTTATAACTTAGCCCATTATTCTTGTCTATGTTAGCCATGTGGCTTGGTACCTTTTCTCAGCAGAGCAGGTCACATCTTCCTTCTTCGGTGTCTGGACAGGACTGGGAAGAAAACTTCCTTCTTCCCAGAATACTCCTGTTCTCATTGCCTTGCCTCTACTTCCTGTCTGGTTGTCCCGCCTATACTTCCTGCCTGCCTACTGGCCAATTAGCATTTATTTAAAACATAATTGACAGAATACAGAATTGTCCCACACCACAGATTAACCTCAAACTCACAGAGATCTGCCTGACTCTGCTTCTCAAGTGTTGGGACTAAAGATGTGAACCACTATGCCCTGCCAAAATTTTAGTTTTGTTTTTCTTTCTCATATAAAGGAAAACATTTCATTGGGGTTGGCTTACAGTTTAGAGGTTTAATTCATTATTGCCATGGAAGAAAGCATAGCAGCATGCAAGCAGACATGGTGCTGGAGAAGGATTTGAGAATTTCACATCTGGATCCACAGGCAACAGGAAATGACAGTCCAAACCATTAGTTTTAAGAAAATCTAATTTGTTTATCACCATTATTATTTATTCCACATCCTTTGAAAACAAGTTCAGTAAAATGCCATTATGAGCCTGAACTCCATAGTTGGAATTTCTGTATGGAAATCCTAGCACTACAACGTATTATCTATTAACACAAGATATTTTCTTTAAATGATATGCACCTCAGTTTATTCATCAGTAAAATGCGAGTGATAATATTTCTTGCATCATAGAGTTGGTGTGATAATTAAATTGCCTAATAAATGTAAAATAGTTAAACCTGGAGTATCTTAAGTGCTCATTGTGTTGGTAGAAGTTCTTTTTCTATTCCTAGATTTTTATCATGAAAGGGTGTTGGACTTGTCAAGTGCTTTTGATGTTTTCTTGACATGATCATATGACTTTTGCTCTTTATTCTATGAATATGCATTAATTACATTAATTGATTTTTCATGTAAGTTGATTGTTTCATAAATGTGTTTATGATGTGTCTGGGTATAAAAAATTGCATTACTGGGCAAAATTCACTTGGTAATAGTGTAAATACATTGTGGAATTTGGATAGAATATTGTTAAAGATTATGATATCTGCGTTCTTAAGGAGTACTGACCTATTATTTTCTTTTTAAATATAGTTTCGGTATATATTGACAGTATTCTATTCCCTTTTGTTTTGAAGGAAAATGATGTTATTTATTCTTTAAATAAATATTTAGTTGAATTCATCAGGAAGACACCTAGTGCAGGGCATTTTTTTCTGTATTTTATTTTATTAAACTGGGTTATATAAGGCCTTTTTCATGCAAGTATATATTGTACTTTGAGCAACCCCATAACTGATTACCCCCCTTTACTTTTCTCCCACTTCCATTAGTTCCCCAGACAATTTTGATTCTACTTTCATGTCATTTATATATATAAATATATATGTGTGTATATATGTATACATATATATGTGTGTATATATATGCATTTATAAAAAAATCTAGGACCCACAGAGAAAGCATATGATACTTGTCTTTCTGAAACTGACTTAGTTCCATTAATATAACTGTCTCCAGTTGCATTCATTTTCCTGAAGATGACATAACTTCATTTTCCTTTATGGCTAAAATTTTTTTTATTTTGTGTATAACCACATTTTTATATGCCTCTGTTGAAGGATACCTATGTTGGTTCCATAATTTGGCTATTGTGAAAAATGCTGTGATAACTTTTGGAAAAAATGCCAGGAAATTTGGAAATTATGCCAGGCATAATGTAGCTAGGTCTGCTTGGAGATAGGTCCATTTTAGTTTTCTGAGACCTTAACATAAGACCCAAAACTCTAAAACTGATAGAAAAAGAAGAAAAAATATTTTATGTTATTAGCATAGACATGCACTTTCTAAATAAGACTCTAGTCACTCAAGAAGTTAATGTCAGCAGTTGACAAATGGAACTTCATGAGGAAACAGTTAATCAAGACACAGTCTTCAGAATAGAAGAAAATTCTTACTAGCTGACCAAGCATTGATATACACAATATACAAGGAACTCACTAATCTAAATATGTCATAAACTCAAATAACCTGATCAGTAGGTAAATTAATGAAATAAGCAGACAGTTCTCAAAAGATAAAGTAAAAAACACCAATAAACATGAAAAAATTCAACATTACCAGCCATCAGAAAAATGCAAACCTAAGTTCTCTGCAAGAGCAGCAAGTGCTCTTATCTGCTGAGCCATCTCTCCATCCCCATTTTGCCTTTTAAATAGAGTGTTTATTTTCATTTAATGTAATTGCTAGTAAGTTAGAATATATGTTTGCATTTTTTCTTTTTCTTTTTTTTTTTTTTTTTTTGCTTTTTTCGAGACAGGGTTTCCCTGAAGTTTTTTTGGAGCCTGTCCTGGAACTAGCTCTTGTAGACCAGGCTGGCCTCGAACTCAGAGATCCGCCTGCCTCTGCCTCCCGAGTGCTGGGATTAAAGGCGTGCGCCACCACCGCCCGGCTTTTTCTTTCTTTCTTTTTTTTTTTAATTATTTATTTAACTTTATGTACATTGGTGTGAAGGTGTCAGATCTCGTGGAACTGCATTTTTTTCAGACAGTTGTGAGCTGCCATGTGGGTGCTGGGAATTGAACCCGGGTCCTCTGGAAGAGCAGTCAGTGCTCTTAACCGCTGAGCCATCTCTCCAGCCCCTCTTTTTTTTTTTTTTTTTTTTTTGAGACAGGGTTTCTCTGTGTTTCTCTGGCTGTCTTGGAACTCACTCTGTAGACCAGGCTGGCCTCAATTCAGAGATCCTCCTGCTTCTACCTCCCTGAATTCTTGGATTAAAGGTGTATGCCACCACCGCCCAGCTTAATTCTTTTATTTTTCTTTAAGACAGTATCTCACTTTACACTCCAGTATAGCCTTGACCTCACAATGTAGCTCAGACAGGTCTTAAATATAATCCTTTTGCCTTGGCCCCCTAGGATTAAAGGTATATTTCACTTTGCCAAGCCAAATTCGGGTACTTTTGAAGGTACTAGAATTTAAACCCATGGCCTTATGCATGCTATGTCAATGTTTATCACTGAGATATTCTGTCCCCTTCTTTTATTCTTTTTTGTTGTTGTTGTTGTTGTATTCTTGAGACAGGGTTTCTCTGTGTAGCCCTGACTGTCCTGAAACTTGCTCTGTAAACCAGGCTTGCCTGGAACTCACAGAGATCAGCCTGCCTCTGCCTCCCGAGTGCTGGGATTAAAGGTGTGTGCCACCACACCCACCTCTTCTTTTATTCTTATGTTTTCAATTTTGATTTTTTTCAATATTTTCTTTTTCAAACGTAGTTATCCATTGATAATTTTATGTTCAATATTGTCTTGAAAAGCACTTTAATTATCCAGTTTCTTTCCTGATTAATAAAAGTATTGCTTTTATGTGTAGCATGAACAAGGCCCTGGGTTCAATCCATAGGTAGGTAGATAGATAGATAGATAGATAGATAGATAGATAGATAGATAGATAGATAGATAGATAGATAGATAGATAGATAAAAATTTTCATGGATTCCCCAAAGATTATAATTGATTTATCTCTCATTGAAATTAATTTCAGTAGCAATTTTTTCCTCTGTATAGTTTTATTGCTTTATTCTCCTGTTCTTTTTGCTATTATTGACATACAAATAACATTCTTTACCAATTGTGTGCAAAAGACTATAAATGTAATTATATCTTATATAGTTGCCTTTTCAGTTAGGGAAGAAAAAAGTATATCAAGCCAAAGCATTCATACCATTATTTGTATTTACCTGTAGAGACAGGCCAGGTAGAACATGCCTGAAATTCAAACATTTGGAGGTAGAAGTAGTAGAGTCAGGAGTTCAAGGCCAGCCTCAGCTATATAGAGTTCAAAAGGCTACAGAATACTATCTCAAAAAATGTTTACATGCATATATGCATACATAAAACACCTGTGTGGTTACCATTACAGTTGTTCTTTATCTCTTTATGAAGATTCAAGTTGCTAGAGTGTCATTTCATTTGAAGTTTTTTTTTTCTTTATTGGTTTTGCGAGACAAGGTTTCTCTGTATAGCCCTGGGTGTCCTGGAACTCGCTCTGTAGACCAGGCTGGCTTCGAACTCATAGAGATTCACCTGCCTCCGCCTCCTGAGTGCTGGGGTTAAAGGTGTGTGCCACCACTGCCCAGCCAAGAACCTGGTTTTCTTTTTAATGGCAAAAATATATACATGTATGTATTTAAAATCATTTCTGTATAGACTTTGACTAGTAAGTCCAATATCTCTGTTTAAGTTAAAAGTCATGTTAAATGACTGTTGCCGTCCTTGTGGTTATACCACATTTTCTTGTTTCTTTGTGTAACTCATAAATTTTTGTTGAAACTGTCCATCTTAATCATATATTATTAAGAACTCAAAAATCATGTTTTATTTCCCCCACCATGAGTTTATTTCTGTTGTTTTTAAAATGACTTTCATGAACTAATTCTTTTAAAGTTATTTATCATGTGCAGCCACAGAAACCTCTACTCCATTAATGATCAGCTCTTTGTTGAGCAGATGTAGTGGAGGGGCTGCAGGCGGCCTGCTTTTCGTCCTGCCTGGCTCCCCCATGGTTAGCTTTACAGGCAAAATAATTCCACAGAAACTGTATTCTTTTAAATACTGCCTGGCTCATTAGTTCCAGCCTCTTACATCTTGACTAACCCATATCTAATAATCTTTGTAACACCATGAATGGTGTCTTACCGGGAAAGATTCAGCATGTCTGACCTGATGGCTGGCTTCATGGCATCTGGCATCTCTCTGAGGAGAGGCACGGCGGGCTGCCTAACTTAAGAGAGGCGTGGCATCTGACTGATCCTTCTACCTCACTTCCTCTTCCTGTTCTGTCTACTCCACCCACCTGAGGGGCGGTCTATCAAATGGGCCAGGCAGTTTCTTTATTAGCCAATGAAATCAACTCAAACAGAAGACTCTCCCACATCATTTCCCCTTTTTCTGTTTAAACAATAAAAAGAAGGCTTTAACTTTAACATAGTAAAATTACATATAACAAAACAGTTATCAAGTAAGAATTATAATATTTATATCTACTTTATATTTTATCATAACTAAGGAAAACTATAACTATCTATCTATTCTTCAACTCCATCAAAGACTCCAAAAGGATATAATATTACCTAAGTAAACAAGAAATAAGCAACTTCCAAAACTCTAGAAATCAGAGAGACATCTTGCTGCCTGGACAGTCACCTAAAGTTCCTTTGTAGCATTGGGGCATCCATCTTCAGCCTATAGGCCCATAGTTTCCAGCAGACATTTCCATAAAGCAGGAAATTTCAAAGGCAGTTCAGTCAGTATCTGCTGTGTCCTGTAGAATGTCTCGCAGACTCTTTCATGAATCAGGAACCCCAAAGAATCATCTCACATTTAGGCAAGTTCAGTAGTCCTCTCTCTGAGGGTTCTCTGTGTCCAGTTTATGCAATAGTCCAGGCAAGAGCAGTTTCTTGCCCAAATGGCTATCAAACTCCATAAGGATCCTCTTCGATGCCCATCATCTTCTTAAAGTAGATTGGTGCTGCCAGGAGCAGATGTGTCTCATTATCATGAAAATTCCTAAGTTATTAAAACATTAAATGCCATATTTTGCAGTCTTTGAAAGATATGAAGAATGTCTATCTAACTGAAATATATCTCTCTATATATAGAATATCTAACATGACTACAAGCTTAACCATTATTGATGACTATCCATCAACAACCTATATTTCCTAATTATACATTACATTTTAAATGAACTACACAATCACAATACCTTAATCAGTATCAGAAATACATATACATATAACAAAATTGACCTTAAATCTCTATCAATAAAGCAAAATCTATACCAATGCAAATTATTCATATCTATATCATATCTCCCTTTAAATGTAAAAGAACATTTATAAACAATATTTGGGAAAATGGGCGCAGTTATTTCTCTCCAAACTGCTTCCTGCTGAATGGGGACGCTGTTAATTAGGTCTTTCATGGTGTAACCTGTGTGCCAGGTTCATCTCAGTCATCAGTTGGGTGAAGTAATTTTCTGAAGGTGTTCACAGCAACCTTTCAGGAGGGCGTGGTCTATCATACCATATTGGGATAGAAGCAATCCACACGGTCTCATTTTCTGTAAAAACAAAAGAAACTCCTTTCCAAAGCATCATATCCTGAGATCCAAATTCTGAAGTCAAGGTATTTTCAAAATATCTATCTTGGATTAGTTCAGCAGCATTTGTAAACAAATATCTTTTAGCAGCTATTGCTTCTTCCTCAGCATTCAAACAATTCAAAGAGATTATAATAGTATACAGTATCAAGATTCTCCGTATATTTTCCATCTTTGTACGGCTTTATTTTAACCTCTATTTCGTTTATTTTTACTTTTATTTTTTTTATTTTTTTGACAAGTTCTCTGTATATCTTTGTCCTGGAATAACTCTGCAGACCAGGCTGTCCTTGAACTCTCAGAGATCCACTTGCCTTTGCAACCCAAGTGCTGGGATTAAAGGCGTATGCCACCACACCTAGAAATCACAGAGATCTGTCTGTCTCTGCCTCCCAGGCATTGGGATTAAAGGTGTGTGCTGCCACACCTTGAAGTCACAGAGGTCAATCTACCTCAGCTTCCCAAGTGTTGGGATTAAAGGTGTGTACCACCACAACAAACTACTTCCTTTTTTTTTTCTTTTTTACTTTTAAGAACTTTAACTAGCCTGCATATACTTTTAATACATTGTAAACCACTTAGACATTTTCTTCAACTTTGAATTTTTCTTTTACTGTATATCTATCTCTCTTTCTGACTACATGAGTCTTTACTTTACCAAACAATATCAGTAGGACTAAAGCCGTGACTTTGGCGGCTAGATCCAGCCCATTCCTTAGCTTTCCAGCCTAATGGCAGAGGTACTTGCTAGAGCCATTCTTATTACCACAACTCTGTGGCGTTTCAAGGTCCCTGCCAGCAAGCAAGCTACAACATTCTTCTCAAAGACCACATTCAAATGCTCTGTACGTAGTCAGACCGCCTGCCTGAAACAGTCAGAGTTTGCCCTGGCAGTACAGACCAGAGCGCCAGCATTTTAAAACAGCACAACTTTTTTCCTGCTACAGCTGAAAACAAACAAGCATGCAGTCAGCTTTTATCAACGCCATTGAAATGTTTCGTAGCAGAACCTCTTAAAAGAGCTGCAATGTTTTGCAGCTGAAGCTGAGTCAGGAAGCCTCTCTTAGATGAGAGCGCTTGCTCTAGCACACAGAGCCAGACCCGAGAAATTGCTGCTACCAAGAAAACATGCTTTACTCTATTCTTTCCCAAGCTTTCTCAAGCTTTCTGTGGATTCAGTTATCCACGTGGGTGCCATTCTGTAGTGAGGAGCTGCGGGCCGGCTTCCCGCCGCCAGGATCCCAGCCACCAGCTAGCTTATGCCCCGAAATCACAACTCACAAATTGTATTCTTTTAAAACACTGCCTGGCCCATTAATTTCAGACTCTTATTCACATCTTGCTTTAACCCATTTCTAATAATCTGTGTAGCACCACAAAGTGGTGCCTTACCAGGAAGTTTCTAGCATACATCCATCTTGGGCTGGAGCTTCATTGCGTCTGGCCTCTCTCTCAGGAGAGGCACAGTGGTCTGTCTCACTTAGGAGAGGTGTGGGCATCTGACTGAGCCATCTACCTCACTTCCTTCTTCCTGTTGTCTACTCCGCCCACCTAAAGGCTGGCCAATCAAATGGGCCAGGCAGTTTCTTTATTAGCCAATGGGAGCCCTCCATCAAGCAGATTTTCTTTTCTTTTTCCTTTTGAGACAGAGTCTTTCTGTGTAACCCCAAACTGACCTGGAATTCATACAAATTTCCTGCCTCATCCTCCCAAATACTGGGATTACAGGTCCATAGCACCACAGCTGACTAGATAATGTTTAAACATCAACACCATGTTAATGAGCTTGGTGTGCATGTTGGGGCATGCCTTTAATGCTCTGGCAGGCTATTTACACCTTCACGTCTGTTTGTGTAGAGCTTCAAGGTCAGCCAGTTCTCTTGGAATGGGACTTTGGAGACTTCTAGCCCTATTCTATCTCATCTAGTGTTTGCTCTAATGTGAAAAGGCAAAATTGCAATAATTTGGTGATTCGTTTTTTATTCTCTATTACGATAACTCCTGACAGCAATCCCCCCTTCCTTCAGTCCTTTCAGTTCCTCCCCCACCTTCCCTCTCCCCAAGATCCACTCCTCCTCCCTTTCCCTTCGGAAAAAAAGCAGGCCTCTCCAATTAAATTCAATTCGAAAGTCAATCACTACCTTATGCCATATAGTATAATCAATATTCTGATGAGCTAACTGAACAAGGGAGATTATTTTTATAGATATTAAAACCAAAGAAAGCAGAAAGAAAAGGCAAACAGATTAGTCATTTCAAATTTACTCTTTGCAAGCTGGGAATGGGGAGACAGAACCATAGAAAAATAGCTGGTTAAAATAAGGTTACTTCATGTAGTCCAATGGTAGATAACTTGCCTAGCATGAACAAGCCCCTCTCTCAGTACCAACTCAGATCAAAAAGTCTCCATTTCAACTCCCATCACCAACATAGGTTACTGTGCTTCTAATTTTAGCTTACAATAGCAAATTCTGTCCCCCAAACCATAGTGACTAGAATTTTGGACTACGTCCCTATTATTCGTTGAGACGGGGTCTCACTAAGTAGCTCAAGCTCACCTGAAACTCCAAATCACTTTAGCCTTTTTTAATTTTCAATTATGTGTGTGTGCATGTCTGCGATTGGATACACACACACACACACACACACACACACACACACACATACATTGGGGCAGTTGCCTGCAGAGACCAGAGTAATAAGATCCTCCTGGAACAGGAATTAGAGGTAGTTGTGAGCCACCTAATGTGGGTGCTGGTAATAAAACCCAGGTCCCCTGGAAAAACAGTATATTCCCTTAACCATAGAACCATTTTTTCCAACCCCCTTAATCTCTTAACTGTTAGGATTTCAGGTACGTGTCACCTCAACTGACTACAAGTCTTTTTTTCTTAAAAAGCATTTGCTTTTATTTTTATTTTTATTGCAAGTGTGTGCTCATGTGTGTTTGTATATGTGATATATGAACACTTTAGAGGGTGCACATGGAGGCCAGAGAAGGGCATTGACTACTGTCCTCTATTATTCTTTACCTTATTTCTGGAAGAAAACCTGGAAATCCTGATTTTCAGCTAGGCTGTCAGTCAGCAAGTCCCAACAATCCTCCTGTCTCTCCTCCACTGGTGCTGGGCTTACAGGTATGCGCATGATTATGCCTGGCTTGTTTAGTGGGTGCTGGGAGCTGAACAACAGTCTTTAGGACTGTACAGTAAGTGTTCTTAACTACTGAGCCATCTCCCTAACCCCCTGAACTCCCAATCTTCTTTGAACAAAACAAAAAAAAAAGCAGATATGGTGGTGTGTGTCTTTAATGACAGCACCTGGGAGATAGAAGCAAGAGGATCAGGAGTTCCAGACAAGCCCGGGCTGCATGAAACCCTGTCTCCATAAGACAAAACAAAACAAACAACTATCTCAGACTTAAATTGAATGTGGTGGTACATACCTGTAAGCTGAGCACTCTGGAGACAAAAGGATTAAGAATTGGAGGTCATGCCCCTTTCTGAATGGAGGCAGAAGTAGACAGAAAATGGGATAGATGGGAGGTGGGGCGGGGGGAACTGTAGTCAGTATGTAAAAAATGTTAAATAAAATGAAAAGAAAAAAAAGAATTGGAGGCCAGTCCTGGCTACATAGACACTCTTTTCACTCTCCTATCTAGAGAGAGTTGTGCTGTAATCCTTATCTTTTGTGGAGCTTCATTATTATAAAAAGTGGAAAGGCTGTGACTTACATAAATCAACTTTTCTAGGCTTGTGATGTAACTCAATGTAGAGCACTTGCGAAGCATGTCCCAGGCCCTGGCTTAAATCCCCAGTAAATCATACACACACAAATTGACTTCCTCATCTGCCACTGGGTAATGGGGAAAGTTGGTTCACCATATGGGGTATATGTTGAGAGATATTCTAGTAGGGGTATTTTCCATCTGGACATGCCTAAGATCAGAAATGTATCAGTTTGGGGGAGGTCAATCAATAGGAGAAGTATGTTTGGATAGATGCGTTTTTTATGACTAGAAGGATTTTTATCCAAACTACTTATAAGTATCATTGGTGATATTTTTGAGTAATCAGATTGGAAGCTTATTGAGGGGACAGGGGGAAGATATGAATGGAGATTTTTATTATTCCTAACTGAAATGGGGAGATATGCTAGTAGGTCACAATTGGTGAATGAGAAAATTTGCCAACAAAGATTGTCTGTTAGATAGATAGTCATGAATAGGGATATTTGTCAACAAGGGAGGTAATTTTGAAGAAAGATATTTGGGGCTGGGGCCTGTCAGCAGGCAGTAGATTGCTGCTGGGTAAATAGAGATAGTTGTCTTTTTTTTTACTAATGGGGAGATGTCTAAGAAATAGAAATAAAAGATTATTTCTTAGTGAAGTATTTGTGACAGAGAGGGTTGTCTCCATGAGGAGAAGGAACTAATCAAAGGAAGAATTTACAAGGGTTTGGAAATTGTCAGCTCTATCCATGCTGCACTGGTGCTGTTGTAATTGTTACCAGGGCATCATCCAATAAGACCCATGGGTTGGTAAAGTGTGCAGAGATGAATCACTCTAGAGACAGTTTCAGGGAACAGCATCTGCTTTATTATAGGTGAGCAACGACATGTATAGTGGAAGCCTATTGACTATGATTGGTTAGCACATTACCTTGGACTAGATAGTGAGCACTCATACTGATGGAGGAGGGTCTTCTATCAATCTGTTGATTTCATTGGTTAATTAATATAAGAAAACTGCTTGGCCTGATAGGTTAGAACATAGGTGGGTCGAGTAGACAGAACAGAATGCTGGAAAGAAGGGAAGTGAGTCAGACGTGATGAAGCTCCGGCCCAAGATGGACGTGGGTTAGAATCTTCCTGGTAAGCCTCCACCTTGTGGTGCTACACAGATTATTAGAAATGGGTTAATCAAAATATGAGTTAGCCAAGAAGAGGCTAGATATAATGGGCCAGGCAGTGTTTAAATGAATACAGTTTGTGTGTTGTTATTTCGGGGCATAAGCTAGCCAGGTGGCCGGGATCCGGGTGGCAGGAATGCTGCCTGCAGCTCATCACTACACTCATACCATCAGGGTCTCTATGCAGAAGAAGCACATAAAAGGAGATATGAAGAGTCCAGCAGACATGTCCACAGGCCAGCTGCTGGCTACTCATGCTACTTCAGAATTCAGTGTTCTGACTTCTGGAAATATTCTGCTCTGGTGTGCTATGTTTCTTACTTAGAAGCACAGTGTGCCAGGTAGGCTGCCTGCATTTTCTCCTACACACTAGGTCTGGGCACAGGTCCTACCTGCATAGTGGACAGGTTGGGGAAAGAAAAGCTCTTGATACTAAGTTTCATCCTTCCCCTGTCACCTTCTGCTTCCTTCCAAGTACTGAAATGTTCAGAACTCTAGGGAACAGGTCCTAAAGTCAGGGAGTGAGTCACACTAGTGTTCAAGGAGCTGGTTCTAGAGTCTGATGACTGAACAGAAGCTCCCCAAATCTTTCTGGCATCTTAAGTAATGTCAACAAATTACCAGGGCCAAAACAGACCCTCAACGTCTCCCTTCCCATTATACCCATCAGCAGTCTCTATGCAGACACTGTTTGCTGCAGCAGACATTCGCTACTCAAATGAACAAGTTCCATGTGCTCAAAATCTGCCTGTTCTAGGTTGGATATAGTGATACCTGCCTGTATCCCCCAGGGTTAAGGGGGGCTGAAGTAAGAGGATCATGAGTTCAAAGCTAGCTTAGGCTACATAAAAAGTTCCAGGCTAGTCTGAGCAAAATAGGAGATACTGTCTTTTTAAAACCTCTTTGGCCTGGAGAGATGGCTCAGCAGTGAAAAGCACTGATGCTCTTCCAGAGGACCCAGGTTCAGTTCCCAGTACCCACATGGCAACTCACAACTGTTTGTAACTCCAAGATCTGACACCCTCACATAGACATACATGCAGACAAAACACCAATGTACATAAAAATAATTTTTTTTTAAAATTCTGCCCATCCTGATATATAGAGTATAACTTGGGCATGGCAGAACCTCCCAGCAATGCAAAAACTGCAAGACAGAACCACAGAAGATTCAGGGGGCCACATGTGGTGACTTAGAACATTCTGCAGATGCAAACTTCGATATTTTGTTTTGTTTTGCAAGTTAGAACAATGAACTGCACCCCAATCCAACAACCCAAGACATAAATTAATTCTTTTTCTGTGTTGTTTCTCTCTCTCTCTCTCTCTCTCTCTCTCTCTCTCTCTCTCTCTCTCTCTCTCTCTCTCTCTCTCTCCTCTCTCTTTCTCTCTCTCTCTCTCTCTCTCTCTGTGTGTGTGTGTGTGAAAGGATCACCTTATGTAGCCCAGGCTGGCTTTAAACTTATGATCTTCCTGACTAAGCCATCCAAGTACTAGGATTGCAAGAAGGGCACCATGCATAACTGTTCTTGTTTATAGGAGTAGTGGGGTCATCTGATGGGAGGGGATTTGATGGTCCTTTTGTTCACCAAAGACACATTGGAACTGTTTGTATGTATTTTTGTTTGTACAAGCAAATTCATGTCAACACAGTATTTCAGTGTTCTGTTGAGTGTCTCAATCTGAAATTCTGATTCCAGAGTCAGAATCTTTGTAGTATGGGTCAGGACCCTGGGGCTGGAAGAGGTTAGACAGGCCAAGGCCCATCTGTGGGAACTGAAAGTCCTAGAGAGAGGTTTGTTATGTTTCCCATTCAAATTTTACAGAGAAAGGTGATCAAGAAATTCGAGAGTCAGTCCAGAGACCTGGGTGATCCTAATTTTAAACCCTACATGGGTCTAGGGGATAGAGTCTAATTTTAAAGTGTTTGCCACTTGCCTAGCATACATAAAGCCCTAGGATTTTATTGAACTAAGGTTCAATCCCTGGTACCACACAGGTAAAAAGAAATTAATACATTAAACCCTAATTTCTTGTCTGTGTACATTGTTTCCCGCGGAGTTGGTCAAAATGAAAGAAACGAGAGTAGATTAACATCATCCCTTTTCTTCATTGTACTTCCAAGTATAAGGCCAGGTGTATCCCATTTTCCAGAATCCCTGGCTAGGTGGCAATGTCTCCAGGTCCCCTTCTTTTCACTTAAGTCAGATTTAGGAAGTATAAAGGCTTGGATGGGGCATCTTCATTAGACTACAGCCTGAGGCAAGGAGAGATGTTTATCAATTGATAGGGTAGTTTTCAATGAGTTTATCAATGGGGTGATATTTGTGAATAGGGGAATTTTCAACTGTGGATAATATATTAGCTAGAGAAGCTTGGGCAAGTAGGAATTAGAAATGTTTGTAGTAGGCATGGTGTGGTGGCACATGTCTATAGTCCCAGCAATCAGGAAACAAAGGCAGGAGGATTACAGCAAGTGTAAGGCCAGTCTGTCTCAAAAGGGGGGGGGGGGGCAAAATGGAGCTGGAGAGATGTCTTAGTGGCTAAAACACTAGTCATGCAAGTATGAGGACCTGGGATTGAATCCCCAAATCCACATAAAGCTGGGCAGTGGTGATGCATCTAATATGTAAACTGGAAGGCCGAGAAAGGAGAATCCCAGGAAAGCTAGCCTGGTATATGCAGTGAACAATGAGACCCTGTCTCAGATAAAGTAAAGGTCAGACACCCAAGGCTGTCTGTCATTTGACTGTCATAGCATGTACAAGCCTTTACTGGTACACATTAACCCATATAGAAAGATAAAAAAGAAACAATAATAATAATTACTGCACTAAGATGTCTCAAAGTATTGGGTAGAGAAAATATTCAATAAATTGGAGTTGATAATGCAAAGTGAATTATCATGACTGATTTTGTCGGTTCCCAGTGCTAATGCCAATGTTGAGATTATTACCAATATACCATTTTTTGTAAAGTATAAAAACTCAACACCTTTTTTTTTACTTTCTTCTTTTTTTTCTTTTTTGGTTTTTGGAGACAGACTTTCTCTGTGTAGTTCTGACTATCTTGGAACTGTCTCTGTAGACCAGGGTGGCCTTTATTCCTTTTTTTTTTCTTTTTTGCTAGAGATTGAACCTGGGGTTTTGTACATGCTAAGCAGCTGCTCTACCAAGCTACATTTCTAACCTCCAAACTCGAATTTCAAATCTTTTCCTTTTTATTGGTCCATGGATGCTCCCACCAAGTTATCAGTGTCTTGAGTTTGTTTCCAGACACTAGACAGAAATAGTGCTGCTTTGTGGTAGTTCTTTATTCACCATATAAGAGCAGGAAAGATGGAGGGAAGGTGAACAGTGTACAGGCTTCAGCTTCCACTGTGGGTAGACTTCGGGTCATCTAGGCCCCCAGGGATTGCCAGGTACACAACCCTGGATTCCGTGGCAGGCAGGCAAAGTTACGGCTCTGGGAGCCCTTCTCAGAGCCCATGAGAATCTGGTCTGTCCACAAACAATGAGTGTCACTCTCCAGTTTGCAAGGAATGGCCAAACAGGGAAACACCTGGAAGAGGGGAGAAAGGCCCATCTCTGAGAGCTTGTCCTTCCCCTGTTCCCTCTCTATGTAGAGTGTTCTGCTCTCCTTCCAGCAACACAGAACTACTGGGAAGGCTTGACATTGCCCCGCCTGTGTTTAGACCCAAGAACAGCTTCTCCCATTTGGAGAACAGAAAGCCAGTGTTCTGGAATGGTGGGTAGGGAACTTGAAGTCACGCAGGCAGGTCTCCTGAGGAAATGCCTCACAGGGCAGAGAACTGATAGTGGTGGGTAACAGTTGGCATGCAGGGAGCTTAAGCATAAGAGTAGGCAGCAGGACTCTCAGGTTGTGACTGGGGTCAGAGGATATTTGGTGCCATCAGGGAACAGTTTTGAAATAGCCAGGTTGACATGTCCCTGTGGATTTGGAGAATAGCACTTTGAATTCTTGCAGAACATGCCTGGGAAGCCAAACCCAATCATGGGAGGTCAGAAACAGACAGCAGTATTCCAGAATAGTCACAAACGAAAAGTTATTGAGATAGAGAAGGTTCGGGGAACATGCAGTCCCAAGATAACAAAACAACCAGAATTTCCAAAAGAGCAGTTCCAAGCCGGGCGGCGGTGGCGCACGCCTTTAATCCCAGCACTCGGGAGGCAGAGGCAGGAGGATCTCTGTGAGTTCGAGACCAGCCTGGTCTACAAGAGCTAGTTCCAGGACAGGCTCCAAAGCCACAGAGAAACCCTGTCTCGAAAAACCAAAAAAAAAAAAAAAAAAAAAAAAAAAGAGCAGTTCCAGGTTTGGGACAATGGCAAGAGAAACCAAAGACAGTATAAGAAGAGGGAAATGGAAACATTCCAAGAATTATCTCCAGGAGGAGAGCTGGATTCAGGAACTTACTGTGCACACCCCACAGCCAGCACTATAGGTCTTTGAGAAGGCCTTTTGCTGAGCAGCGTTCAGGCTATGCCAGGGAACCAAGAAACTGCAGGCACTGATGTGCAAATTCCCGTTCCTTAAGCGTCCTGTCAGAGAACGGAGAAAGCAACAGGTTTTTGATTGGTTGGGTGGTGACGGGAGGGATCACCTGATTAGCATTAGGTTACAAACCCTCCCGCCCCCTCCGTCCTCCCAGCATCCGACACTCGCGCCCCCTCCCCCCACTTTCAACCAGGCTCTTTCCCTTTAGGGCATAGCTCCTCCCAGTTGCTAGGAAGCGTCTGAGGATGAAGGGGTGTGGACCAAGGCGAAGGGGCGGGGCCTCACCCGCGATGAGAAACTCCTCGCTGCGGTTCTGGGACTTGTGGACATATCCACAGAGGCTCTCCAGGGCTGGAGTGTAGGCGAACCGGAAATCTGAAGCATTCCCCACAGCCTCGAATCCTTTGAGCATCTGCCCATGAGTGGAAAAAAGTGTATTTTTTATTGATATAATCCTCCCACTCCACTCTCTCTTAACCTGATGTCATATATCTAAATCACAAGATTACGGGAAATGTCCACACCAACCAAAGGCTAGATGCTTGTATTTTTAGGGGGAGGAAGAAATTAGGTAAGGCTAGGGAGGGAGGAAAGGGAAATACCTTAGTCATCTTAATCTCATAACGCTGGAATAAAGTGGTCGTGTTGATTTCTGGGGATCTCGTGAATTTAGCCCTTATGACTAGAGGAAAAGAAGGAAAATAAGGAGTCAAGTGGGCAGCATAAACCCATAACAACAATGCATATGTACAGCATAATTCTAATAGAGACAGCACGCTTACTGGCTTCCACATCTGTTGATTCATCTATTCGTTGTCTACTCTTACCCCCTTTTCATATATCCATCTGTTGGCTTACTTAACAAATATTTTTGGAGTGCCTGATTTATGCCAGCCACCATACAGGGTGTTAGGGATACAGCAGTGACCCAAACACAGGAATCCATTTCCTTCTGGTGCTCACATTGAAGCCTGGAGGAGACAACTAAGATTAAGTAGCTAGGCATGGTGGCACAGACCTGTAACCCCGGCTCTGTCAGGCTGATGGAGGATCACTACAGCGTGAATTCAAGACCAGTCTAGACAATTTAGTGAGACCCTGTTTTAAAAGGATTGGACTTGAACCTCACTTATATGCCTAGCATATGAGAGGTCCTAGGTTCAACCCCCGGTACGTAGGGAAAGGTACATGGATTGCTAGAGGCTAATAAGTATGATGGAGAATTAGGGTAGCGAGGGGGTTGACAAATATTCTTTGCTTGACCATAATTTCCTCAGGCTCATTAACTTTCTTCCAAGCTTATAGCAGTTTCCTCTTAAAAATCCAGTTGTGGGTGCCTGGAGGTAGTGGCACACGCCTTTAATCCCAGCACTCAGGAGGCAGGGGCAGGTGAATCTCTGGGTGTGAAACCAGCCTGGTCTACAGAGTGAGTTCTGAGACAGCCAGGGCTACACAAAGAAACCCTGTCTCAAAAAAGAAAAAGGAAGGAAGGAAGGAAGGAAGGAAGGAAGGAAGGAAGGAAGGAAGGAAGGAAGGAAGGAAGGAAGGAAGGAAGGAAGGGGAAGGGAAGGGGAAAGGGAAAGGAAGAAAGAAAATAAAGGAAAAGAAAAGAAAAAAGAAAAATAAGGTTGTAGGAGAGTCTACTAAATCAGTTTATAGTGAAAATACCCATCCTCATCTGATTCTCCTTAAAATGTGATGGAGCTCCTCATCCACTGGCCTCCAGGTGATTACACTGGCCAGTTTTCAGCATGAGTTTTAAACTGGATGTGGTGGCACAGGCCTGAAATCTCAGCACTTGCAAGGCTGAGTGACGAGGATAAAGGGCTCAAGGCCAGACTGGATTACATATTGAGACCTGGTCTCAAAAAAGTGAGTTTATGGGCTGGAGAGATGTCTTAGTGGTTAAGAGCACTTGCTGCTCTTCTAGAGGACCCAAGTTTGATTCCCAGCTCATAACCACATGTAACTCCAGCTCCAGGTGATCTGATGCCTTCTGAACTCCACAGGTACTCACCACACACACACACACACACACACACACATATATATATATATATATATATTCATATGTATACACACACATACACATAAATAAACATATTTTTAAATGGGCTTAGCTTGAATCCTCTTACTCCTTGCCTATATTTCTCAGTGATTTACCATTCACCAACCCTTAAACTGTTCCTCAGCCAGAGTTCCATTTGTCCATGATATGTTGAGAGTTAAGCCAATCTCTCTCCTTGACTGCAAAATCTGATTGCCATGGTCTTGAATAAAATCTGCCTTTCTGTGCCCTAAGAAGTATTATTTAACAGGGGATCAGAAATAGTATGTGGCAGGGATTAAAATTTAAATGAAGTAGACAAGCACCTCAGTAAAATGACTTCTGAGGTAGCCACCTATGTGGATAACTACAGAGAAGCATCTACTTGGGAGGGAGCAGCCAACACAAAGGTTGGCTTAGGTCTAAGGTTGTTAATATGGCCAAAGCAGATCTACGCAAGGATAAGTATAACTGTTCTGAGAGAACTGCCATCCTGATCCCTATTGGACTAAGACAGACAGAAAGGGGGTCAGACTCACCAAGGTCCGAGTTGCAGAAGGCTGTCTGTGGGTGGGGTGGGGCACAGCTACAGGCCTTACTGGAGGCTATCAGTGATAGCAACAAGAGGACGCCAGAGGCCAGAGATGCAAAGGGAGCCATAGTGGTATCTGCTGGGAGAGACAAGGTGTTACCTGATCCCCAGCCCAACTGTTCTGTTTACCCATTGATCCTAGGGAGATTAGGGACTCTTCAGGATAGAGAAGCCTGGGAATCTTAAGTGGGTTGAGAAACCTGGAGTTTAGGAGCTAAAATAGTTGGGAAAGTTTCAAGTTTTATTGAGTTCCAGTGATTTAGGAGACAGTGAGTTGGAAGATAATGAGGTGTGGCAGTTGATGAATCAGAGAGCTGAGCAGTTTGAGAACTAAATGGAGTTGAAGAAGTCTGGAGACTGTCATTTGTGGAGTGAAGAATTTGGAGTTTAGGAAACTGAAGAAGAAAGGGGGAGGTTGGGAGTTGAGAGCTATTAAGATATAATGGGCAGGGGGATTTGGAGATATTGAGGGTTTTAGAGGAGGTTTGAGGTTTTAGGAAGCTGGGGGAAATTTGGGGGTTAAGAGTCTGGGGGAATTTGGAAGCTTAAGATAAAGTGAGTGCTGAGGGATTTGAAGGCAGAAGAATTTTTGAAGTTCCAGAAGCTAAGTATAGCAGAGTTTGAGGGCAAGAGGAGTTAAGGGAGCTGTAGGGGTTTGGGGAGACAATGAACAAATTCAGGGGAGTTGACAAGTTGGGAGGTCTTTAAGGTATTAGAGGCTTGTGGGTTTGGAGCACTTGGGGATGAATGCCAGGGGCATGATGGAGTCTGGAGAGTCCGGCTTGGGACACTCATTCCAGACATCCTTCCCTTATATTCTCCCTTGGCCAAATAGGGATCCTGATACCTGCCAGCCTGGTTAAGTGGCTAGTCTGGCAGGGAATTGGATGGGCCTGGTGGCCGCGCCAACACAAGCTCCAGGCAAGCCCCAGTCCTGCCAGGACACCCGGTTCCCACTTACCTCTGGTGTCTCTCGAGAAGCCGGATCTGCGTCGATGGCGGCAGGGACTGAGCGGTGAAGTATAAATGTCCATGCGAGGGGCGGAGTTGGCGCGGAAATCACAGCCTCCAGGCTTCCTGGACACATTACTCATCCACCCACCACAGGAATGGAAGCCTAGGGGCGGGCTGTAGGACCGGCCTAAAGATACTCCCTGCACTGCCAGCCAGCCCACTACACCCCTTCCCCCAGCTCCACGTCATTCGCATTCCTCCCTGGTGGCCTTGAAGGGCAGAGAGGAAAGGCAGTTCAAGTCCCTAGAACCCTGTGCCTCTCCAGTTTCCCACATCCCCTAAACTTCCTATAGCTGAAGCCAATGACTTCATTCCCACACCTTACTATACACTTATTATATAACAAGAAGGGCTTTCCTAGTGGACCTGGCGTTCTGGTGAGGGGGTGACATAGGGGAGACAAACTAGAAAAGCAGTTGAGGGACATGAAATGGGAGAAGAGGCACAAATACATAGTGGGGAAATTGATACACTGAGAGTGTCTGTGACTTATTCAAGATGGCAGTTAAGTATTTCAGAACTGGGAGAGGAACTGAGGTGGCATGCACACAGAGTTTTAGGTGGTAACCTTTCCCAAAATGCTTGTAGTTGCACACACCAGTGAGACTAGAGACCCTGTCTTAAACAGAAACAAAATCAAACAGCCAAATAGCTGAAGTGAAGAGCTTTGCCAGGGTCACAGGACAAAACTGGAACTTAAACCTGGACATCTTGACCCTTACTTAACTCAGGCAGGGCACAATTTTGGCAAGGAGGGAGTGGTGTGGTGAGCATGGGGCGGGGGGGGGGGCGTGTGGATGATGGTGAAAGAAGCCAGTGAGTCAGTAGAAAACCTATCCTCACCCCATCCTGCCCAGCTCCTTCCCCACCAAGCAGCCCACATCCCTGGTGGGAGTGGGGATGAGGCAATTGCTTCCCATCAGCTTTCTGATGATGCAGGAATATTCCCTGGGGTTTCGTGGAAGGGTTCTGTGGGATGATTAACACCCTCAATTAATACAGGGAGGACAGACCAATAATAATGACAATGGCTGTAATCACAGCAGGCAAGCGGATCCTGAGAGTTTGAGGGCAGCCTGAGGTCTACACAGTGAGTTCCAGGACAGCCTGGAACGAATATAGTGAGACCCTGTCGCACACAAGCAATGATGATAGTGATGATAGCAGCTACTTTTTGATCATTTACTATATACTATTACTAAAATCTTTGTGTAAATTTACTTTAGCTAATTACATTTGAGGGGGGTGGTTCCAAGACATGGCTTCTCTGTAGCTCTGGAGCCTGTCCTGGAACTAGTTCTTGTTGACCAGGCTAGCCTCGAATGCTAATTAAATTTCATTTACTTAGATTAGCTCAATAACCACAGCATAAAAAAACCTACCACCAGCACTCAGCAGAGTATTTACTCACTGTATACAAAACACTGTTTTACATTTATTTAGTGTGTGTGCACGCACTTGTGCGCACATACACACGTGTAGCTGTGCTCATACCATGGCATGGTTGTATTGTTCAGAGGACAACATGCAGGAGCCAGTCCTCTCCTTCCCTGTGGGTTCTGGGACTCAAACTCAGGTTGTCACAGAGGCAGCAAGCACCTTTATCTGCTGGACCATATTGCCAGCCCAGGATTTTTGTTTCTTCATTTGCTATTGTCCTCCTTGTTCTTTAATGCTAATTAATGAAGAGGTGTTAAACCAGTAACAACAATAACAGTAACCTGCACTTTAAAGATTCAGATTTACTGTATGTGTGTACTAAGATTTTTTTCCTCTGAGATTATTGACTTGTTCCTTCCCAACATGTTTGTGAGTTATGATTCATATATATATAATGAGGAAAATAGAGATAGGAAGGGGCCAAATGGCCTGTCCAGGAATGATAGTGAAGAAATTACTGTGGTGGGGAAGTAGGGATACAAAGAAAGGGAGAAAGGGAAGGAAACCAACATTTTCAACCGTCTGATTGTGAAAGTGAGGAGTGAAAGTAGATGAGACCGGGCACTGAGTAACTAGGTGGCGGGACTGAGAAGTAAAGACAGGGAAAGTCCGGTCTCTCCTCCTCTATGATCCCGCTTCTGACGCCAGCTCCTGAACTAGAAAACCTGAGTCAGCACAGTTTTGCCAGCTGTTTACATGTGAGGATTCAGATTGATGTGCAGGCTTGAAATGGAGTTGGGTGGACATCACAGAGGGGTGTTTGGCCTATAAACTATCTGTGGAACTGGATGGGTGTGAGGTTATCATAGGGATCTACTGGTGTGTACAAATACCTAATGATCCCTAGAAAGTATGAAGTGCTTGGTCTTGATTATACCCTTTGTACAGATCAGGAAACCAAAGCCCAGAAAGACAATATCTACCTGGGATCTCACATAGCCTTAGGAAGAAGAAAGATCAAGAAAGCAGGCTACAGCTCTCTAGGAAATCCCAAGTCCCTATATACACATATGACAGATACACACATGCACACACAGCACTGTATTCAAGCTCAGGAACAGAAGAAGCAAAGCTGGTTTTAAAAAGGCTCTGGAAAGTTTAGCAGATAGAAGTAGGTATGCTTGTGTGTGCACAGCTCTCTGGTGTGTCTGTGCCTCTGTGAGTGGCATGTGTCCCTTAATGTATTCCATGTCCCTTCCTGAGAGTCAAGCATATATTTGAGTGTATTGCTTCTGAGAGTTGAAGGTTATTAATATTCTCTGTGTGATTAATAGATGCCTAAGTGGAAAGTCTCTCCCTCATCACACACAACACATATCTTGGCGTTGTTTCCTTGGCCTGATGCCTGGATGACACCCTCACCACCATCCCCCTTTCCAAAACCATGCCACTCATGACGACACTCATTTGGGAAATGAGGAAGGAAGAGGTTGTAGAGGGAGGGAGAGACATGAAGGTCAATCAGTCATCCTTACACTATGGGCTTCCTGTGTCTGTTGGGAACTGCCACTGCCCAAGGAGCCCCTCTAAGAATGCTATCTCTAACCTGTCAGTAGGAGGCAGGGGCTCTGGCATTACACATAGGGTATGATGGGGTTAGGGTCCTCCAATCTGGCCCCTTCTACCTAGCCCAGGGTACAGGGAGACTTAACATGCATCTTTGCCTAACACATACTTGCCTGAATTTGTGTCCATGGCCAGGAGTGGTGTCTGTGTGTTTGATTTTCTGTATGTTTGTGTTGTAGATATGAAAAAATAAGTTGTGCCTCTAGATATATTTTTCATGGATCCAGGAATGTGATTAGGTCTGAGTTACAGGGATTTAGTTATAGAAATGCTTAGAAGTACATACACCTTTTATATGTTGTATTGATCCTTCTGTTCGTTGTCGACATGCCAGGGAGTACTGCATATGTACATTTATTGTGTACCTTTGGAGTTGTACATGTTTCTATACTGAGCGACTCTGTTATGTGTCCTTCTGTTATGTAGGTGTAAGCAAGGGGAGGAAGTTCATGTGTATGCTCCAAGGTGCTGATTGTGGGTCTTAAGTGTGGAGTACATGCTGCTTAGGAGTGTTGGTAGCTGTCCCATGCTAAGAGCACCTAGCTGGCAGAATGACCACATGAGCTGCCTGACTGGATCTCTGCGAAGCCCCAGCACTGGATGTGATTTAAGCCTGTGGTTGTCTTTCTCAATAGATGTGGACACCTCTGGCTTTGGCTGACTAATCTGAGTTCTGAAGGGGTGTGTGTGTGTGTGTGTGTGTGTGTGTGTGTGTGTGTGTGTGTTTACACATAAAAATGAAGTTTGCATGCAAGGCTTGGCTGAAGACATTGCTGCATGCTAACTATAAAGGTGTGGACCTTTATACATACAGTCACTCCAATATCTATTCATTATAAAAACAAACTTTCTCTTTTCTGGGAAATTCCCTCACCCTCATCTAAAGCCTCTGCGTGGGAAAGCAGATATGGAAATGCCTAGGGCTTAGGGAGTGGAGTAAATGACTGGCATGCAGGGTTCTGTATTCAATTCTGGGTTCACAGTTGCTGTGAAACTATTTAGTGCAGTTCTGCCTGTCTTTGACTAACTTTTTCTGGGGTAAAAAATGGCAACTAGTGTGACTTACACTCTATGGGTCACTAACTCTTGGAGGTCAGCACTACTGCTCTGACCATGCCTCTTCTGCCTTCATCTTCATCAGCTCAGCAGCACAACATACCCCGTGGTCGTGAAGATGGGTCACGCACACTCTGGGATGGGCAAGGTAAGTCCCAGCAGGGCACACATGCATGTCTGTATAGTGCATGCTCTGGCACTGTATATAGTTAAATGTGCATCTGTGTACTCAATGCAAAACAATAATTCTGTTTGATGATGTTTTCTGGGGTGTCTTCATCTAATTGGATTTTGTATTTTCATATTCAACTGATTTTTCTCAGCCTATATTTCTCTTATGCAACCAGCCAATTTTATGTTCCATTACTGTGCTAGTGTACCAAGCATTTGGCTGTGTATATATAAGCATGGTTCTGTGATGAACACACATCATCTTTTATACTCAAGGCTCTTGGGGTCCAGGTATGCTTTCCATCCAGCTGATTTGTCTGTGTGTATGTAGCAAGCAGACTTGTAATTTGTAAGTTTGAGTTGCCCCAGCTTCTGTGTTTGTATATTACTTGTACAACTGAGTTTTTGTGTCTACGTACACAAAAAATTTTTAAAGCTTTTAAAAAACTTTTTAAAAAACTTTTTAAAAAAAACTTCTTAAAGCTTTTAAAAACTTTTTAAAAAAACTTTTTAAAGCTTTTAAAAACTTTTTTTTTGGTTTTTTCGAGACAGGGTTTTTAAAAAACTTTTTAAAGCTTTTTAAAGCTTTATTGAGATATAATTCCACACTTCGTTCAGCTCCCCTGTTTAAAGTGAATAATTTGGGTTGAGGATGTAGCACAGTGGTAAGAGTGCTTGCTTAGCACGTGAAAGGCCCTGTGTTTGGTCCCCAGAATTGCAAAAAGAAGTGTTTTTAAGCATATTCAGAGTTGTATACAAGCAATTTTATGTTTGTGTGCACATGTATGAAACAGGATACCCATAATTATGCATGAGTACCTTGGCATATCTGCTTTATATTTGTCTACACATCCCTCCAGATATATCCACTCCTTATACTCCCTTAATCTCACACCTATGCCCACAGGTCAAGGTAGACAACCAACATGACTTCCAGGACATTGCAAGTGTTGTGGCACTGACTAAGACGTATGCCACTGCTGAGCCCTTCATTGATGCCAAATATGATGTGCGTGTCCAGAAAATTGGGCAGAACTACAAGGCCTACATGTGAGTGGAGAGATAGGGGCCTTCGAGGGGCCCTACCCCATGCATCTCCAGCCCCACTAATTCTCTTCTCCTTCCCCCCCCCAGGAGGACATCAGTGTCAGGGAACTGGAAGACCAACACAGGCTCAGCCATGCTTGAGCAAATTGCCATGTCTGACAGGTGAGAGATATAATTGAGGAGTGGGACGGAGGGTGTAATGGAATCCCCTGAGCATGGCAATGACAAGCTGCCCTGTCCCTTGCCTTGGCAGGTACAAGTTGTGGGTAGACACATGCTCAGAGATTTTTGGGGGACTTGACATCTGCGCAGTGGAAGCGCTGCATGGCAAAGATGGAAGGGACCACATTATTGAGGTGGGAACACCCAGGGATTGGTGGGGCACAGAAGGAAGAGTGGGTGCATGGAAATACCAATCTAAACTGTAAAGCATTTTGACTCAAAGTCCTTAGTGAATGATGGCGTAAATTGTAAAGTACTATGTAAACTTGGTGGGACTTCCCTAGCAAATGGCAGTGTTAAAAACTTGGAAATCCTTGGTGAATGGTAACATCTGCTAAGATATAAGGTGCTCTGTGAATAGAGATAGCCTGGTAAATGGCAAAGCACTTAGTTAGCCTTTAAAGTGTCCTTGGAACCACAGTGAAGTACTTTGTAAAAGAAAAAGTGCCCAGTAAACTATAAAGCTGGAACCAGTGAGCATCTTCTGTAAAGGACCAGCAGTACATATTTTATGCTTTGTGGGTCGTGCAGTTACCCTGACTCAGTTCTACAAAAACAGCCACAAGCAAGATGAAAAATTAGTGCAGTTGTGCTTATGGATACAACATATGTTGTTTATAACCAAAACTTTTAAATACACTGAATTTCAATTTCCTATCTTTTGCATATGTGAAAAAAATTTCCCCACCCACTGAAAGACATCAGAGGCTGAGTGCAGTGAGAAACTATAATCCCAGCACTTGGAAGGCTGAGGCAGGAGATGAAGAGTTGAGGGTAGCCTGGACTACACAGTAAGAAACTGTCTCAAAAAATAAATAAATAAAAAGGATCTGGCTTGGTGGTGAATGCCTGTAATCCTGGCAATTTGGGAGGGTGAGGCAGGATCACATCTGGGATTTTGGAGCTAGACTGGTGGATTTTAGGCTTGCCTGTGTAGTTGCAGTTCTGCCTCTTTGAAAAAGAAGGAAAAGATATTAAACCTACCCTAGCTCATGAGCAATACAGAAACATATAGCAGACCAGATTTGACCCACAGACCCTGACATACAGAGCCACCTCTAATGTGCTACCCCTAAAGCTGTTCAGGGCTCTGGAATAGACTGACTTTCCTTACAGTGTACAATCAGTGCCCCTTAGAAACCAGACAGAGCTCTCTTCTTTGCAGTCACCATGCTTTTTGCCAAGCGAAAGTGTGTTGACACTGTGGCCTCACATGCACTTCCTGCCTCTCCCCACACTGAATCTCTTTTCCTCCTCCAGGTGGTGGGCTCCTCGATGCCACTCATTGGTGATCATCAGGATGAAGACAAACAGCTCATCGTGGAACTTGTGGTCAACAAGATGGCTCAGGCTCTGCCTCGGCAGCGGCAGCGGGATGCCTCCCCTGGCAGGGGCTCGCACAGCCAGGTCAGGCCCTTGCATTGAGCTAGAGGGAAAAAGGCCAGCCTTTGATCAAGCTGGTGCCAGTAAGGAGGTATCAGCAGATTAATGTCACCTTTATGCACATGTGGCCTCGATAGATTGTTATGACCTTGCCATCCTTAAGAGTCTCCTGAACAAGTATGGGGTCCCCTCAACTGGCCACAAATGGAGTAAACACCCAGCACACTGGGAATCCATGTCATTTTTGATTGGTTACCGCTCCCACTGGCTGGTAACTATTTTTAATCTCCACTCTACCACAGGCTCCATCCCCAGGAGCCCTACCCTTGGGCCGCCAGACCTCCCAGCAGCCTGCAGGACCTCCTGCTCAGCAACGACCCCCACCCCAGGGTAAGTGAGGGCAGGCCTGCTAGGTCCCTTCCCTCCCAAGCAGCCTCACCTCGCTTGCTCACTCACTCTCACTTGCTATTATTCTCTTTTTCTCTTCTTAGGGGGCCCTCCACAGCCAGGCCCAGGACCTCAGCGCCAGGGACCTCCACTGCAGCAGCGTCCACCCCCACAGGGCCAGCAGCATCTTTCTGGGCTTGGACCGCCAGCTGGCAGCCCTCTGCCCCAGCGCCTACCAAGTCCCACAGCCGCATCTCAGCAGTCCCTGTCTCAGGCCACACCGATGACCCAGGGTCAAGGCCGCCAGTCCCGGCCAGTGGCAGGAGGCCCTGGGGCACCTCCAGCCACCCGCCCGCCTGCCTCTCCATCTCCACAGCGTCAGGCAGGGCCCCCACAGGCTACCCGTCAGGCATCTGTCTCTGCTCCAGCTCCACCGAAGGGTTCAGGAGCCCCACCCGGAGGGCAGCAGCGCCAGGGCCCTCCCCAGAAACCCCCAGGCCCTGCTGGTCCTACTCGTCAGGCCAGCCAGGCAGGTCCCGGACCTCGCACCGGGCCACCCACCACGCAGCAGCCCCGGTCCAGCGGCCCAGGTCCTGCTGGACGTCCCACCAAGCCACAGCTGGCCCAGAAACCCAGCCAGGATGTGCCGCCACCCATTACTGCTGCTGGTGGAGGACCCCCGCACCCCCAGCTCAAGTAAGGGGACCTCTATATCAGCCTTGGCTGTTCACAGAGGGTGCTGGCCCCAATAGGTCATCCCCAGATCCCAAGGAAAACCAGATCCCATCTGCCTGGGAACTCTTGCCAGACTGGGCCGCCCCGCCTCCCCCTCCTCCCCCCAGTACACACACCCACACGTTTGTCTCAATTCCACCAGTTGGGGGAAGAATCCCAACATCTCAACTTCCAGTTCAGGTTCCTCCACACAGGCCCTGGGAAAGTCCCCATTCCAGGCCCTTGGCCCATCCCAGTAGCCTGACTGACCCACTTCCAGTACCTCCTGGCCCAGCTGATCTCCCAGTATCACCCTCCTCCCAACCATCCCTGAAGTCCCTCAGGCAAATCTGTAGCCTTGCATCATTTCACTCTTTTCAGCTTCTCCTCAAACTTTACCTAATAGTCTAAGCTCCTTTCTGGTTCATTCTCAAATCCTGCTGGCACGTCAAATTCTCCCAGATCATCATTTCTGCTTCTTCTGGTCCATTCTATCCCCTTAGCCCTTGCCCCAAATATCCTTTTCCTTGCCCCACCCATTGTTCGGGCTTGCCCCATACAAGCCTGTCCTTGGCTGAGGCCTCTCCTAGACTCCTAGACCTTTTGACTAGAAACTTCCCTCTCATCCTTCGTATCAAACTAGCCAAGAATTGGGCCAAGGACTCTTCCCATTAAAGCCATACCACTTTACCTTGTTCCTAAATCTTCCCAGCTGACCCCACATCCCAGCTCCCTGGCCCCAGCTTTACCTGTTCCTAGAGTTCTCCCAGCCTTTTGGGGGGGGGGGGTTGTTTGTTTATTTTGTTTTGTTTTGAGACAGGGTTTCTCTGTAGCTTTGGAGCCTGTCCTGGAACTAGCTCTTGTAGTCCAGGCTAGCCTCCGACTCACAGAGATCCGCCTGCCTCTGCCTCCTGAGTGCTGGGATTAAAGGCGTGTGCCACCACTGCCTGGCTCAGAGTTCTTTCACCCTTGAGAAACCATCAGGGTCCAGGCCCATGCTTGGGGGTGGGAAGGTCACAGGCACAGCCCCAGGATCAGAGGGGCAGGGCTGGGGCTGGGCCTGGGGTAACATTGTGTTTCTCTCCCTTCCTCTCTTTCCTCTTCCCCTCTTCCTCCCATGCCTCCACCTTGTCTCTCTCTAGCAAATCCCAGTCTCTGACCAATGCCTTCAACCTTCCAGAGCCAGCCCCGCCCAGGCCCAGCCTTAGCCAGGATGAGGTGAAAGCTGAGACCATCCGCAGCCTGAGGAAGTCTTTCGCCAGCCTCTTCTCCGACTGACACCTTACTCTGAGAACCCCTAAATCCCTAGACAACCCTCTCTGGTCCTGAGTCCATTTCACACTTTTGGAATCTCCAAATCCCTCGAAAACCCCTCTTCTGGCTCTCCAGCATCCCACTTCTCATTCCTCAAGATGCCAGCGTCCCTTCAGAAACCTGGTCCTAGATGCAGTTCTCACATTTGGGAACCCCAAGGCCATATAGAATCCTGCTCCTAGTCACTTCCAGATATGTTCTAAAATCTCCAAATTCCTGAAGACCTATACTTCTGGTACCCCTAAAAGGAGATTTCCTCCCTGGAAGTCCCTCAATACCAGAATCCTCTCCTGGAGCTCCGAAATTCCTGGAAAACCCTAGTCTACTCTTGGTCCTGAATCTCTCCAGCACACCTTGCTCAAAAGTTTCCAATTCCTCAAGAAGCCCCTACCTTTAAACCCCTTCCATAGATCATCTCTCTGGAGATTCACATCTTCAAATGTCACCTGCCATCCAGCACCTAGTCCCTCAAGGACTTCCTTCACCCATTCTCCCCTCCCCCCATACAACACACTGGAAGTTCTTTCCACTTCTAGGACCCCTCAGTTCCCTCCTCCAGAAACTCCCTCCCCAGTTTCCTGCCTCTGACAGCTGTCTTTAAATATGCAAACTTCACCCATCCTCTCAGAATCCTTTGCACAAGGAAGGCCAGTGGTCTCCCACTCCCCCACCTTTGCCAGTGTTTGTCTGTGTCTGTGACTGACTTGGCCTCCTCTTGTGCCATGCTTGGCATATGTGGTCCTTGTTCGTGCCGCCTGTGGTAATGTGTACAGTGGCGCTGTTTGTGTGGTCCGCACTTTCCTCCAACCTCCACTTCTTGCCTGGACTTGCCCCACCCCTTAGCGGCTCTGAACCCCAAGAGAAGAGTTGGGAAGCAAAATAAACAAGCAAAGGCCCAGCAGAATTCTGTGCTTCTTGGTAAAGAGGACAGTCCTTGAATAGGGGGAGAAAAAGGGAAATTTCCAAATCCACATGGGGCACTGGGAACCCCAAAATACAGTGAAGACACATCAAGCATAAACTTTAGAAAGAGGTTCTGAGTGGAATCCTTGCCATGAATTCCAGCTGTTGGAGATGAAACAGCTCTCCAAATCAGAAATATCCCCAAAGCCAAGAGGAAACCAAATTATGGAGGAAGCAGGGGATCTCAATTTTGGGGGGACCCCCAAATTTCCCAGAGTGTGGGATAGGGAATCCTGAGGCAGTATCAAGGCAGAGGCAGAACAATGACTGGCCGGTAAGAAGGAAGGGATGCCTTGGCATGGCAGGCTGAAATTGGCTCCCTATTGGCTGGGAGTGGGGTCTAAGGCACAAGGCGGGCTGCGCTGAGAAGGCAGGCAGGCAACTCATCAGCCTGGGTACGGTGCAAGGAGGGTTCGGAGGCACTCCGCTCAATCTTGGGGAGTGACCGCTGCAGTAGCTCGATCGTGGCCAGGATCTGGGAGCAGGTGAAGATGAGGAGGGGTGTCCAGAGTCCCAGAGACAACCCCAACATCCCCAATCCCAAGCCTTCAACATGGTTCATATTCACATCTGCCTCTATCTCTGTATCCTCCTCTATCTCATAGTACATCACCCCAAGGCATCCCACCCTCCTACCCAGCCCACCTGGGGAAATAAAGGTCGCTCCTCCCGCTGGAACTTGAGGCAGTCAGACAGCAGGCGCCTCATGGCCTTGGGACAATTACTGAAGATTTTGCTGAGGTCCGGAGACAGATAGCCGCGGCCCACCATGAAGATGATCTGGTGTGGGAGGAATGGGTTGATTTTGGATTTGAGGCCCAAGGAACTATGAATCTCAAGAGATATGGGAGGTTAATTTTTGAGGGGCCCAGAGGAGTCTGGGTCACTGAGGACTTAGGAAGATGTTTCTGCTGCTGGAACTGAGGGCTTTAAATTCAGGGTGCCAAAGATTCTAAGTATGTATAGAACAGAACAACAGGAGTCCAGAGTTTACAGGGACTTAAGAGCCAGGAAAATAGTGAAACTCGGAGAAATGCAGAGCATTGCTTCTTGGGGAAACTTCCATTTCTGTAAGGATCTGGGGGTATAAATGACTATAAGTCTATGTAGACTCAATGCTCAAATACTTGGTTTCTGGAGCCTAGAGAATCCTGGTATCTAAGAGCATGGAAAGTTCTAGGCCTTGAATTTAGAGAACTGTGAGAATCTAAGACCTAGAGTGTTATGGATGCTAGGACCCCAAACCCTGGGTGACTATGGGTATTTGAGAAGCACAAAAGAATTGAGTGTTGGGCAATTGGGGTATTTTGAGCATCCATAGTTGGAGACTGTAAATACTGAAGGGTTCAGAGGGCTTCTGGATGTTTGGGAGTCTAGGGGTAGTCTGATAGAAAGTCAAAGGACTCTGGATTTTAAGGGTTCTGGTTCAGGAGATTGTACATGTAACAGGGAGGACAGGAGTTATGATGAGACATCTAGGAGAGAGATTCTAGGGCTCACAATCCAGAAAACCCTAGACTTGGGGGGAAACTATTAACATTACTGGTGTGTACAAAGGAGGGAGGGGCCCTGGAGTGTGAAGCCCTGAGAACTGAGGGTAATTGGGCTCACCTGGTCACGGCTGCCAATGTGGCTGTAGGGCAGTGAGCCGGTCATAAGCTCATACAGCACAACCCCGTAGGCATAGACATCTGACTGGAAGCTGTAGGGGTTTGGGTCCTGCATACGGATCACCTCAGCTGCCTGGCAGGGGAGGGGAACCATGAGAGTCAAGTACCAGAACCTGCTAGTCACACTGAGGACAGCTTAGAACTACCCACTTGAGGTGAAACGTAGGCAGTCCAGATACCCATGTCTGGCACAAGCATTCCCACTTTGTCCCACGTGTCCCAGTCCAGAAGACCATATCTCCCATTGCTCTCCAGCTAGCCTGGCCCAACTTACCATCCATAACACAGACCCTGAGGGCTGCTCTAAGGGCTGGGCCCCGCTCCACCGTGTCTTCACCGTGGCCAGGCCGAAGTCACCAATCTTGACTGTGAGCCCCTCATGTAGGAAGATATCCAGCAAGGTCAAGGACCATTACAGGGAATCCCAATAGTTAATGCCTCTTACCTTGACTGGGAGGTTCTCAGAACTCCACTCCATTTCATACTAACTACCCACAATTAATGGGACCCCACTTAGTCCCATTGTGAGTCAAGACCAAGAAGCCCCTTGGGCAACACATAAAGCTGTCATGCCTGAGACAGTGACCATAAGCTCCCTATAATGTCCTCTACAACTGCTACATCTCATATCCTGACCCAACAGTATGCGAACCAACCATCTCCTAAATAAAGGTCCTTCATTTAAAGGCCCTTCACCAGCCATAATCTCTGCTACCTGGCAAGAAACCATGGGATACAAGTCCTTCCCTTTTCACCTCCAGAATCTTACTCCAATAACTCTCTCTCTAAACTATTTCACCCTGATTAATACCCACCCCAGTCCCAGGAAGGACAGGTAGATACTGTTTGACTTGAGATCTCGGTGGATGATGTTCTTGGCGTGGAGGTAGCTGTGGAGATGGAAGTGGGTAGTGAATTGGCCAGAGACTACTTCATCTCTCCCTCCCTTTTCTCCCACCCTCTTAGGATGTGAGTCTCACTCCATGCCCTGGGCAGTCTGTCGGGCCACATCAATGAGCTGGACCATGTCAAAGCGCGTGTCAGCCACATGTAGGTGGTGGTATAGGCTGGAACCCTCACACCATTGCGTGATGATAGCGAACCCCGGCCGGGTCATAAAACCCATGAACAGCAAAATGTTGACATGTCGTGTCTTCCTGTAGGCAAGGAGGATAGGTTGGGGAAAGGGGTCAGGAAATAGAACAAGTGTCATGTATTTACTCAGCAACAGGAAAAGCAATGGCAGTTGCTTTCTCTGTCATTAACTTTACCTTGTCTTTAAGGGTGCTCAGGGTCAGAATGTTGTTAGATCCTAGTTTGTGAGACTTGGTGGACTGATTCTCTACTGAGGGCTGGGAGGATTTGGATGTCCTGACCTTCCTCAACAAAATTCTATTTTATTTTATTATTTTATTCTGTTTTTGAAACAGGGTCTCATGCTGTAATACCAGCTGGCCTAGAGTTCACTAAGTAGCCTGGGCAGGCCTCAAACTCTCAGCAATCTTCCTGCCCCAACCTCACAAGCACTGGGATCATGGGCATGAGCCACCACACCCAGCAGTGGCTATTTTACAGATGACAAAATGGGAGGCCGACCTTCTTTATTAATACTGATAAATACAGGGTCAAGACATGGAGGCATTGTGATATGGGAGGATGATAGGTCTATTAATCACTTTGAGAGGCTTAGAGGTAAAGAATCTGTAATCTGGAACCATGTTATAACCCAAGTTCAGTTTCAACCTTTACCAGTTATTCACTGTACAACCTTCAAGAAGACCTCTAACCTCTTTGGTCCTCTTGTTCCCAAACTATACAACTGTTATCATTACAACAGCTGCTTTAGAAGAATGTCACAAAGGGTGAGGAAATGACCTGTACAGTCCTTAAAACTGAGCTGAATGAACAGTGAACCCTAAAAATTCCAGTTTGTTTCTGGGTACCTGAGTCTACCTCACATAAACTGTCATGTACAAATCCTGTTGTCACAGTTTATGTGAAAACCCACATTCTTTTATATAAATATTAACCATTGTTAGAATACACAAATGATACTTAGATCACAGAAGACAACAGAGCACCAGGACAGTCCCTTCTTGTTTTGATACCTGAGATGGAACCCGGAGCCCTTCATATGCTAAGCACATGCTCTACCACTGAGTTCTGCAACACAAGGGTTGTTTTTGGGTTTTGAAATGGGGTTTGATGTATCTCAGGCTAGCTTCAAATTCCTGATTCTCATGACTCAGTCTAGTAAGTGCTAGGAGTATGATCATGTACTACCACACAAAAACACACAGCTAAACAGATGGAAAAACAAAACAAAACACAACTTTTTTGAGACAAGGTTTCATCACTTATCTTGGGACTGTTTGAACATTCTGTATATTTGTATATATGCAGGTACATATGGACGTGTCAGTGCATATGTGTGCACATGCATGTGGAGGCCAGAGAACAACCTAGGGTGTCATTTTCAGGAACTGTTCACTTTGTTTACTTATTTTATCACCTTGCTTTATGAGGCTGAGATTTTTCACTGGGACCTAGGGCTTGACAATTAGTCTGGACTGGCTAGCTGATGAGTCCCTGGGATCCCCCATCTCTCTTCTCTACTGCTGAGACTGTAACCCTGTGCTGCCATACCTGGCCTTTTACATGTGTGCTAGAGCTCAAACTCAGGTCTTGATGCTTAAATGGTAAGTACTTTACTGAGTTACCAACCCAACTCAGTCTCAAACTGTTGATCCTCCTGCTTCAACCTCCTAAGAGCTGAGATTCCAGGCATGCACTATCCTACCCAGTTTAACATGGGAACCCTTTTGTGTGTGTGTGTGTGTGTGTGTGTGTGTGTGTGTGTGTGTGTGTGTGTAAAGGTCAGGTATATTCCTCAATCACTCTCCATATTGTTTTGTAACTGGTATACATACATGATTGTGCATTCACCTGTGCATGTGCATGGGTGTGGAGGAGAGAGGCTGATTTGGGGTGTCTCCCTTGATTGCTCTCCATCTCATATTTTGAGATAGAATCTCTCACTGAACCTAGACTTCAGTAATTGGCTAGACTGGCAGCCCCAGTGATCCCCTTTGGTCTCTTCCTTCCAAGTACTAGGATTATAGGTGTGCACCACTACTGCACCTAGCTTTTTACTTTTTATGTGAGTGTTTGGAATCCAAACTCAAGTGCTTACATGGCAAGCACTTTACCGACCGAGCCATCTCCCCAGCTGAAGATTCCTTTTTTCATGTCTATATCTGTGTATACAGAGCATGTTTGCTACTATGTTACTATGTTACATAATAACTGTAGTGGCTAAAAGGGTGCCACCTTGGGTTCCTCAGTGTGGATAAAAGTGTGCAGCTTCCAAGAGTCAGTTCTCTCCTTCCACCTTATATGTCCCAGGGACTGAACTCTGGTTGTCAAGCTTGGTACTTGAGTCACCTTACCAGCCCAAAGATCCTTAATAGTGATAAGTCAATGAATAAAACATAGAGTGCAAATTATTGCATATTCAAATCATCAAAATTTACAGAGATAAGATGAGATGAAAGTAAAAGTTTTCTTATTGTGACATCCATTTGGGGGAAAGCCCATGTAAGCATCCTCAGGATTGTCAGAAAGTATACATTCATGATGGCAAGAAATACAGCTCACCAGTAGAACATTATGTTTAGTATGGGGAAGCCCTGAGCTACACACACATACACACGCACACACACACACACAAAAAAAAACCAACTATACAGTCTTGCTTATATAAAATAGAGGCACACAGTACTATGTTACATAATAACTGTAGTGGCTAAAAGGGTGCCACCTTGGGTTCCTCAGTGTGGATAAATTATATATAGTGTTGATTATACCTTAATTACAGAATTTATAATAACTAAACAGTTGAACTATGACTATGATTATAATTAACAATATTGTTCTTTGTATCAAAGCATTATTATAATTAACAACAAGCCCACTACACAATAAAGTAATTAGCATGAATGTTTCGGCAAAAAGATAGGAAGGATGTGAGCATTCTTGGAGCTAGAATTACATAAAATCTTCTTCATGAATTAATGATCATGAAAATTGCCTATGGTCAGCCCCAGTTCATAGGCAGTAAATAACAATGTTAATCCAAAGAAACATCATTATCACCACAGGTTCTCTGAAAAGGTCCATTGCTCAGAAGGGAGAGGGACAGCTCAGAGAGAAACCAACATCGCACAAGTGTACAGACACGGATAAAGTACCCCAGCATGGCTTTTTCCCACAGAAACACTAAACACCGCCTGCCACTATCCCATCCCCCACACACACATAGCAACCTCACCTGAGCACTTGCATCTCATTCTTGAAGGCCTGGGCCTGTTCAGCAGTAGGTTGGGCCACCTTGAGCACTTTCACAGCTACATCACCATGCCAACGACCCCGAAACACAGTGCCAAAAGAGCCTGTCCCAATCCTCTTCAACAGCTGTACCTCACTGGGTGGCACCTCCCAGTAATAGCCTGAGTCCCGGTACCCAAGGTTTTTCTGTGGGTCAGACAGGTAGCATCAGAGGGACCTACCCACAACCCTCAATCATGGCACTTAGACTGTGGTGGCCCCCAAGGATTTCCTATGGCATACCACTTTTTTCTTTTCATCTGCCAAGGACTTCCGCTCTCGCTGCTCTGAAGGTGACTTGGAATGTGGGGATTTCCTCCCTGAGGACACACTAGCTGGGCTAGGGCTACCCCGGGGAGCTCCATCACCACTTCTACCAGCAGCTGTGGTTGTACAGAATATTATGAGTGAAGTCAAGTGGGGCAGTGGAGCAGAGAGAGTTCAGGGTACAGCAAGGGGTAGGGAGTTCTCTCACCATCGGTGCTGAAGCTCTGAGCAGTGAACTGGAAAGAGGTGAGAGCAGTAGTCAAAGTGAGGATGTGGCAACAGTAATGGCTCAGGGCAATGCTCCGTTGCTCCCCACCATTGTCTCCGTGGCACCCACCTGCATGAGGCTGGAGTCCATGGGAGCTGTGGTGCTGACCATGTGGACGTTAGGAGTAGATGTGGAGCGGATGCGCTGCAGTGGGGGATTGGCAGGGGCAGGGAAGGAGAAGTGCTCCAGGTCACAGGGCTGGGTGTAAGGGCTGACAGATAAAAAGCTGTGAAATCAATGCAAAAGGAAGCAGAAAGCAAAGAAAGCCCAACCGTACCACCATGAATGTGCATTTAGCTCATAAATTTACACGTCTATCGGTCATACCAGTTCAAGAAACATTTACTGAGTGCCTCCTATGGGCCAGATTCCACTCTAAACTGAGAAGATCAAACTGTGGATACCATAAAGAAGAAGCCCTTGCTCTTGTAGGGTTATTCTAGTAGAGGTACAAGAATTAAAAATATATATAATATTTATATATAGTGATAATATATAGTGATAGACAAAGGAGAAAATAAAATAAAGTAAGGAAGTAGAAAGTGTCCCTGAGGGAGTCAGGAGTGACATTGGGGAAGAGGTCTAAAAGAAGGACAATGAAGGACAAAGATAGCTGGAGAAAGGGTAAGATATGATTTTTTATTACATATCATAATGACATGTATTTTTCAAATATTTATTTTATAATATACATTACCTATATTAAAATGGCAATGTCTAAATATATATTAGCATATTATGCAATGCATCTTGTACATATAATATAAAGAATACACATATTTCATGTTACAAAATTTTTTTTTGCTGTTTTGAGACAGTCTCATGTAACTCAAGCTGGCCTTGAACTTGCTAGCCTTGAACCTGCTAATTAGTAGAGGATGGCCTCGAACTATTTATTCTCTTGCCTCTATATCCCATGAATTACCACACCTTATACAAAAACATTTTTCTGTTCCTTTTACCATCCTGAGATTAAATTCATGGGTAATCAACACACATGACTACAAATAACAATAATAATAATACATTAATCTTACTTTTTATGTATTATATAAAACTATCAGGTATCATTCTATCGAACATACGAGAAATAAAAGAAAAGTGCTTTCTGATGCATTAATACATATTTCAGAGAATAGACTTGAATGTGGTTATACTGGAAGAAATGAACAAACTAGTTAGATGTATAGACACACACACACACATATTTGTAATTAATAAGAATTGTTATTTACTCTGTACCAGATCTTGCTCAAAGCACTGCGCATATATCAACTCTTAATCCTCTTTAGAACCCACTGTGGTGAAGTATCATTCCCCTTTTCCCAATTGAAAAAAACTGAAACCCAATGTGACTGGGTGCCTTACCAATAGTTCCATAGTTCCATGCCTTACTCAGACTTGTAAGTGCTCAATAAATAGTTATGAAGCAAACAAATGAATAAAAGTATGATCTATCAGGATCCTCTGATCCTTTTCTCACTGGCCCCCACCCTTTCAAATAAGACATCCCTACCTTGGACCCTGGGGGGTTAGCAGCTCATTCACAGAGATATTTGAGGGAACCTCTTGCTGCCTGGAGCTTCCAGACAAATCTTGGATGCTGTGGTAGAACCTTACGGACATAAAGGTGTAAAACAGAAAGGCTGTGAGTGTAGGTCCGCTGTCCATAAGCCCTTGTACCTGGGCTTCTATCCTCCCCATCCCTCAAGCTACCCCAGGCTAGGCTTACTGTCGGCAGTTGGTACTCATGTCAACGCAAACTGTGGGGACCTTGGAGGAACAATGCTGGTGGAACTTGTAGCCACAGGTTTGGCAGCGGAAGCCATGGAACAGAAACTTAAGGCAGAAGTCACAAAAGGCCAAGCTGAAGAATGTCTTCCGTACCTGCAGCCACAAAGCAGGGTAAGTTCAGGCCTGACTGAGGGCCCTCCCTGTCAACACTGTGGCCTCCCCCACCACCCCTGTTGCACTTACAAAATTGTGCATGGTCAGTGGCACATCTTCTAGGACTTCCACAATGAGCTCTTCACCATCCAGGGGTGCAATGGCTGTGTCCCAGGCAGTGACTGTCTTTCTTCTGCAAGGAATACGAGAGAGAATGAATAGGATGGTGAACTAGAGCCATGGAGACAAGGAAGTTCCAAAAGTTCCTCTTAACCCCATCCATGAACTATTACTCTCTGGCATGTTTAATTCTCACTAAGCTAGTCACTATTAGTCTGGAGAGATGGCTCAGCAGTTCAAGTCCCAGTTCTCACATGGTAGCTCACAGTTCTCGGGGATCTAGAACTTTCTGTTCTCTACAGGCATCAGGAACACACACCGTACAAATGGACACATGCAGTCAAAACACTCATACACATTAAAAAAAAGGTAAAATTTCTAAAGGGAATGTCACTGTTCTCATTCCCACTTTATAAGTTAGGAAACAGGTTCAAGGAAAAAGTGATTTGCCCAATGCTAGGATCCCAGATATGTCCACCACTCCCAAATTCAATCCATGATCTTAACCATGAGGTAAGAGGCAAATAAAACTAAATCTCAGAAGTATTAAGCCAGCACCTAAGAAAGGAGCTGATAAGACATTCAAACAACAGATAAAATGCAAAATAAGAACTACATCCAAAAAGTTAAGGAACCAAAGAACACAGGAATAAAAGAAAGCCAATGAAGATCAATCCCACAGTGCATGGGGAAGATGAGAAAAGAAGCAGCTGATGAGTTCAGGAAATTGTGAAAGAATAAAACAGTTGAACTCTGGAAGGTGACAGAGTGAGGACTTGGGGGCTGAGTAGATAATGAGTTGCAGAACTTCCAGTCAACGAATGAATGAAATGAAACAAAAGATGTTACTTCAACTGATGGAAGACTCCAAGACAGAAAAGAAGGACTAAGATGATGTTGAAAAAGGAAGGTGTGGGAACCCAATGGATTCCATAGGGTTTCCATACTTACCCTTTGATGAGTCTGTAGACCACGCAGCAATCTTGATTGAGACCCCGCACCTTGAGGGCCTTGTCCAAAGAGTCATAGACACTCATGCCATCCCGGACAGTCACCTAGTGTGTATGTATACACAGTTTGGGATCTTCAGTACCCAATAAGTGCCCTATCCAATTATTCCATCCCTCTGCAGTAGCCATTTCCTACCCCTTGTTACCCTTCTGATCCCAGATTTACAATTGGGACTATCTGGAATCCATGCCAGTTTTGTCTTGGTGACTCACCACTGTGCGTTGCTTGTTAGGCAGGTACACTTTGACAGTGCCAACTGCCCGAGCTGGCTCAGCCCCACTAGCAGTAGGGCCTCGTGGTGGTTCCATGGAACCTGCTTTTGTCAAGATGGGCTGAGGTAGGACTGGGCTGGTTCCATAGGGTTCCTAGAAGGCTGAGGAAAATTCAGAGGTCTGGTAATGATAGCTTGAAAGCAGAGTGGCAGAGGACAAATAAAATACCATCTCCAAGCTCCCATTGCTCCCTGCAGCCCAATGCTAACACCTGATGCTTACCCTTCTCTGCCAGAATCTCCTATTGCTTATCTCATAGGTGAGTGCCAAGATCTCAGACTCACTGCAGTGAGGAGGTAGTGCACACTGTCCTGGAGGGCACAGTACACAAAATTCTTCTGGAGACTAATGGGGAAGTCAGTACGTAGTGCACTGGAGAACAAAGGTTCAGATACATAATGGGAATGAACAGGCTGTCCTGGCTCTTAATGGAGAACGGGGTGATCAGATAGTATAGTGAAAGGAGTTACAGACAGGGAATGGAAAAATGAACTATCATCAGATCTTGTATTTAGTTTGGAAGAAATGGAGACTGTACCATGATCTTAAAAGGAACTGTGAGCATTCCAGAGCACTGACCGGTAAGGCTGATGGTAGAATAAAGGCACTGTCAGCTAATAGGTCACCAGACTCTGTGACGAATTCACAAAGAGGGACACCAAACACTATGCTGAAGAGAAATGTAATAGGAGTAACTAGGGGCTATGTAAGGCAGGTGGACAATAGACCGAATTACACATTAAGCCAAATGCAAATGGCAATGATGGCTTACCAGAAAACACTGTTAAAAGAAAAGGAAAAAGAACACCAGGTAAGGCAAATGGAGGTAAGGTTGGGGGAGAGGTCTCTAAAAGCTCTCCCTGATAACTACTGAAAGGTCAGAAATAGATTACTGGTGTAAACGCACTGGGAAATCATGGAAGGAGGTTGCGGCGATCCTCAGACATTTCCCTAAGAGGGGTAGGCTATTAAGGACAATAAGGAACCATGGAAAACAGCTGCATCTCCTGGACTTAGTGAGGAAGTCAGACACTTGGAGGGGTTTGAGTACATCTTGGAATCTCGTACCTAAGTCCTAGACCCCACACCCCATTTGGCCTGGTCCCGCCCTCCCGAAGGGCTTCAGGTTCTGCGCAGGCGTATTGCCACTAGCAGCAGACGAAACCACAGCAGCCTGTCCACTCCCGCGGTAGATGATGGTCTCGCCCCGGGTCAAACCACTCCATTGGTTCCAGGTGGGGGTGTTGAGATTAAGATGGAAGCATCTTGGAGCTTAGCTTTCGGTCCGGACTTCCTGCCCGGATCCGGCGGCAGCTCCAAAACCCAAACCCTACCGGGCCTGCCCTCACCTGTCACACCGCTACCACCACCACCGCCTCCATCTTGGGCCTGTCTTCTTGTTTCCTCTCACAATCCGCCGCCACCGTCCCTTGGCTTTTTGCTATTGGCTCTCCAGGACTCAGCCCTCCGTTCTTATTGGAGTAAGATTACGCCCATCAAGACAGGACCAGCGGAATGTGGGTCGTGTTCCGGATTAGGAGGGGTGGCCCCAAATGGTAGTCTCTAGGGCAAATTTGCCTGTCCTGATTGGTGCGCAGGCGCAGTCAGAAGGACAACTGAGCATTAGGGACTTTAACCCTAACAGTGCTGCAGAATAAAGAAACTTGTCCTTTTTTGGTGTGAGTGTGACGAGAACGACTCGATTTTAGTTTTGTATTTTCTGATCATTTGTGGTTGATCTTATGGGTTTAAGAATACGAGCAAGAGAAACCCTTAAATGCAATTTGGAGCCAGTGTTGTAAGCACATTTTTAAAAACTTTCATGTGTTAGTTTGACTATCTTAAAACGGGGTGGACTCGGACTAAATGATGTTCACTGTTTACCAGCTCTAGGAAACTGTCATAACGTTTCCTAAGTAGTGGAACCGTTCTGGAGGTCTGGCTGTGGGGAGGGAGGCTTCCTCTAGGAAAAAGGTTGAGGAGGAATTTGAAAGACAGTCCACAGGTGGCTAGATGAAGAAGGGAGTGTGGAGCTGGAATGCAACACTGTGACAGCCATTTGTGGACATATTTTAGAATGAATATAGTTTTTAAATTGAACTTTCCCTGGCATAAAAATCGGAAAAGGGACACACATGGGGACACACACATGTTCTTTTTCTTGGAACATTTCCTTCAGAAAACTTATATTTTCTCCCTTCATTTGAGATATATGTAAATCTTTTTTAAAAGCCTAGTACGGTTCTGGCGATGTAGCTCAACAGTAGAACGAACCACAAAGCCCTGCGTTAAATCCTCAGCACCCTTTAAAAATAGACTAGGTTGGTCTCTTGTCAGTTTTATAACCACAGAAAAATTTCCTTTTGGGCCTTGAAACTACCTCTTTCAAATGTAACAACATCCCATCTCTCTGACTGGTGGGAACTTCCTCTGTGTGCCCAGCTGAAAGTTGTTTCTTGCTTGTCGTAAGATATGAGACTTGGTTTTCCTTTGGATAAAGTAACAGATGGCCACCCTGACTACTAGATGAATTTAGAAGTAACCCTGTGTCCCAAATGGTGCTGTCACATTTTCTCACTTCAAAACTAGTTAGTGGTTATTTTGAGAACTTGCATGTAATGGGTTTAGTTTGTTGGTTTTATAAAAGGATAAGATTTCTTTCTTTGACTTCCCTGCAGAAACATGACATGAAATAATTTGAAAATTAAAAATCAGTCATGTAGCCCAGCAGCATCATTTCTAAGTATTTACTCTAGAGAAATGAAAACATATATCCAAATGATATGCTGGTAAATGTTAACCACCTTTGAGGGAGGAAAACAGCTGTAATTTGTAGCATTTGCCAGTTGTGGAATAAAGATTCCTGCAGTGGCTATTTCAAACTACCAGTAAGACATCACTGAACCAGAGTTAATAGAGGCCTAGAATTGGCTGTGGTGACACAGCTTGCTACATATCCATACTAAAACTTGTATGTAAATGTTCAGAATAGTTTTATTTATATTATCAAAAAATAAAAATAAAAGCAAGAAAACTAGAAACAGCCTAGGTATTCAACAAAAGAATTGACCAAGAACTATGACAATGATCACATAATAAAATGACACTCGGCAATCACAAAGAACTATGAAACAGCATAGATGAATCTCCTGGACCTAAGGTTAAGGAAAAGAAGTCAGACACAAAAGAGAAATACTATAGTATTCCATAGAATTCTAAGTCAGGCAAAACTAGTCTACAGTGAAAGAAATCAAGCTAGTTGTCATCTTGGGGAAGAGTAGAGAGGCTGTTACTATGGTGTGGGTATGATCTGTCCTTGTCAACCTTCATGGTGGAATTTGGTTGCCAATGCAGGGATGCTGATAGGTAGGACCTTTTAGGGAGATTGATGTCTTTCTTGCAGTAGTGGATTAGTTCTTACTCTTGAAAACGAGTTATTGGATGCTAAGGGAATGGCTCAAGTAGGCAAAGTGAGTGCTTCACAAGCATGAGTGAAGTACTAAGGAACTTACTTCCCAAGTAAAAATAAACAGGTTGTTTGTAATCCCAGTGAGTAAAAGAGACAGCAAAATCTCTGGAACTAGCTGCCAGCAAGTTTAGCAGAACAAGTGAGCTCCAGGCCAATGAAAAAGCTCTATCTCAACAAACAAAATAAAGTCTAGCAAGGATGGCTCAGTGGTTAAAGGTGCTTGTGTTGGAAAAAGCATGTTAATGCACACGTTTAATCCCAGAACTCGGGAGGCAGAGGCAGGCAGATCTCTGTGAGTTTGAGGCCAGTCTGGTCTACAGAGTGAATATCTTGAGACATCCAAGACTGTTACTCAAAGAAACCCTGTCTTGAAAAACCAAAACCAAATGAGCAAACAAAAAAAAATGGTGCTTATGTTGCAAACTGGGTAACCTGAGTTTGATTTCTGGAGCATACAAAAGGGCAGAAGGAAAAACTGACCCCACAAAGGTGTCTTCTGACCTCTACATATTATACCATAGCACTTGTGTACCACTCCTCATCAGGCATACTCAAAATATAAACAATTATAAACACATGAAAAAGGATACCAGGTGCTAACCTCATTTTCATATACATGCACACATATGTACAACTGGACAATCATGAACTCACACATATAAAAGATAATGTTGGATGCTTATATACATGTTTGTGTGGGTATGTGCACATGGGCATGCAAGTTCATGTGCATCTATGTGTAGAAGCCAGAGATTGGCTCGCAGAGTCTCTCTTAATCCATCTTCACTTTATTTTTTTGACAGGGTCTTTCACTGAATCTGGAGCTAACATTTTTTGCTAGACTGGCTGGCCAGTAAATTACAGGGTTCTGCCTATTTCCACCTTCTCAGCACTGGGATCACAGACTCCTGGGATCACAGACACTACTGCACCTGGCTTTTACCCTAATGTCCTCATGACTGTATAGCAAATATTTTTCTGAGCCATTTCCCTAGGCCCTAGAATGAATTATATAAAGTGTCTAACACTACTTTTAAAGAGATTTTTAAAGATATTTTACTTCTTGTCAGGTAGTAGTGGCACACACCTTTAATCCCAGCACTCGGGAGGCAGAGGCAGGTGGATCTCTATGAGTTTGAGGCCAGTCTGGTCTACAAGAGCTAGTTCCAGGACAGGCTCCAAAGCTACAGAGAAACCCTGTCTCGAAAAACCAGAAAGAAAGAAAGAAAGAAAGAAAGAAAGAAAGAAAGAAAGAAAGAAAGAAAGATAGATAAAGATTTTATTTCCTTTACTCCACCCATGTGTGTGTGTGTGTGTGTGTGTGTGTGTGTCTGTGTGCATGTATGTGTGCTACTTGTGTGCATGTATCTGGAGGATAGAAGATGGCATTGGATCCCCTAGAACTGGAATTACAGGTCAGATACCCACTATAGGTGCTGGGACCCAAACTGGAAGAGCATCAAGTGCTCTTAATTGCTGAGTTATCTCTCCAGCCCCCACTGTTCTCTTCTCTATATACCCTCTTTTCTTCTAACTTCCACTATGAGACCCTTATCAGAAGCCAAGCAGAGTCAGATACAGAGTCAGATACAAGTTCTCTTGAACTTCTTAGCCTTCAGAACTATAAGCCCAAATTAACTTCTTTTTAGGCTAAAACAGGCATAAAGGAATTTTGGAGATAATTGGAATGTTCTGTATGGATTTTTTTCAAAACTTGTTAACCCTATACTGAAAATAGATACACATTTTAATGTATGTGAAATATACACCAACTAAAATGGATATAGGGCTAGGGTAATAGTGCATTATTTGTCATATTGTAAGGCTTGGGGCTCAATCCCCAGTGCCACCAAAATGTGCATGGCAAAAGACAAAATATGGCTTGAGACATAATCCTAAATATATTAATTTCTTAGAAACTACTATGGATTGAATTTTTTTAAATATTTATTTATTATGTATACAATATTCTGTCTGTGTGTATGACTGAAGGCCAGAAGAGGGCACCGGACCTCATTACAGATGGTTGTGAGCCACCATGTGGTTGCTGGGAATTGAACTCAGGGCCTTTGGAAGAGCAGGCAATGCTCTTAACCTCTGAGCCATCTCTCCAGCCCCGGATTGAATTATTTTTTAAAGTTTTCTTTTCTGAAATTGAATTTCTGGACCCTCAAATCTGCATCTCACAGTGCAGGCCCACTGCACTGTGAAGTCACGAGTAACTGCTGCTGGAACTTAGTGGCAGGATCCAAAATGCTTTGCAAGAGGGAGAAAGGAATGTGTTTTTAAATTTGAATTCACTTAGATATGATTTAATTTGTTTTTTAAATAATTTTTAACTTTATTGTATGTGCATTGGTGTGAGCGTATTAGATCCCCTGGAACTGGAGTTACAGACAGACAGGTGTGAGCTGCCATGTGGGTGCTGGGAATTGAACCAGGTTCTCTGAAAGAATAGGCAGTGCTCTGAACCACTGAGCCATCTCTCCAGTCCCCTGATTTAATTTGTTTTAAAAACATTTTTAAGATTTTATTTTTATTTCTAATCATGTGAATGCACACAGAGGACTGAAGGGCTTGGATTCTCTAGAGTGCTGGGAATGGAACATTGGTTCTCTTTAAGAACTGTACTTAATTTAACCTCTGAGCATCTCTCCAACCCCAGAACCTTGTTTTTGTTTTCTTTCTTTCTTTCTTTCTTTCTTTCTTTCTTTCTTTCTTTCTTTCTTCCTTCCTTCCTTCCTTCCTTTTCTTTCTTTCTTGAGACAAGTTTTCACTTTGTAGTTTAGACTGGCCTGGAACTCCCTATGTTAGCTTAGTCTGGCCTTAAAGTCATAATACTCCTGCATCATTCTCCTAAATTCTGGGATTATAGGTATGTGGCACCATGACTGACTCAAACTTTGGTTTCTAGGCAGTATTTGAAAATAAACTTCTGGCCCCATTACCCAACATTTACAAAAAGACAGAGGAGAATGAGGCAGGAGAATTGAATGTTTAAAGCAAACCAGGATCATGATGGGAGACCTGCCTTTAAAACAACAAGCAGGGAGCATGGTGATACACATTTGTGATTACAGTACTTGAGAGGTTAAGGCAAGAGGATCAGAAGTTCAATGCCAACCTTGGCAACATATTGACTTTGAGGCTAGCTTGAGCTACATGTAAAGCAAAAAAAAAAAAAATCCAGCCTTTAGCCTCAGGAATAAAAACATTGCTTCATCTACAAGCAAGACAAACACAATTCCATATTCTGTTTCTTTGCGATCCAGTGTTAGGGCATGGGAGGTGGAGAAGGAAGAGATGGGGTAGAAGAGTGGGACCTCAAAGTCAATCCTTTCCCTCCAAAGACTCACTCCATATTCATCCCAACTAGCAAGACTTCAAACAAGAACTCCATAGTATCAGGTTAGACATGATTTAAAATGATTTGTTTCTCCATTATCATATTAAAACTCTTGTAAGAAGGATAGTGGTACATGCTTTTATACCCAGAAGTCAGAGGCAGAAGGATCTACCTGAGTTCCAGGCCAAACCTTAGAAACATTGCATACAGATGCAACCATCACTTATAGAAGATAAACCTGCTGTAAATTTAAAATACAAGTTGAAAATTAATTTCATACATTTTTAATAAAGAGTAGAATATTTCATGTAATTTCTGCAGTACTATATCACTGCATGGTCTCCATTGTTTGCCCTCACAATGAAGAGGTCTGACCCACAGCAACCTGCACAAACAGGATCCAACTATATATTGCTGCCTTCAGGAACGTTAAAAATTGAAATTTTAGTTTCTTCTGGGTTTATAGCTTTTTAAAATTTATTTTATTATTTTAAATTATTATTTTTTATTTTATAGTGTGTGTGTTCATGTGCATGAACATGCACAAGTGTGCACATAAGTAGATGTTCTCTTAGAGAACAGAGGCATTACTTCGGTCCCTCTGGAGCTGGATTATAGGAAGTTATTATGAGGCACCATTATATGGTGCTAGGAACCAAACTCAAGTCCTCTGTAAGAATAGTACATTTTCTTATCCATTAGTTTTGTTTTGTTTTGTTTTAGTTTGGTTTGGTTTGGTTTGGTTGTTTAAGACAAGGTTTCTCTGTGTAGCTCTGCCTATCCTGGAACTGGCTCTGTAAACCAGGCTGGCCTTGAAGTCAGAGATTCACTTTCCTCTTCCTCCTGAATGCTGGGAATAAAGATGTGTACCACCACTGCTTGGCTTATTCATAGTCCCCTCCCCCCCCCACACTGTCCTAAAGATGGAAAAAAAAATCCTTAATTAAACCATCTAAATTGGAAACCAACTATATTAAAGGAAAAATTCAAATCCGAAACCCAGGCGTGGGAACACTCAAAATTGAATCAAGAGGATGAACTAAAGGCCAACCTGGACAACAGTCCAACAGTCTCAATCTGATCTCAATCAATCAATTAATAATCAGATTTTAACTAACTGATTGTGAGGACTAATCTTGGCTCTCAGGACCTCTGGAAGAGCTGCCAGTGCTCTTAACTTCTGAGCCATCTCTCCAGGCCCAAAGGGATAGTCTTGATTGGATTATTTGAGATGAGAAAATGAATCCTAAATCTGATTCACACCTTCTAGTGACTGCTCACATAATAGAACATGGGAGGATGAAGCTTTTTTCTTATTGCTTGCTTGCTTCTCACTGGCAAGTTCATATATCTTGTTCCTCCCCAAACAAACAAATACAAAATTGCCATTTACAAGCTACTGAATTTAATCAGAATTTTTTTGAAAAGTTAAAAATTCCTTAATTTTTTATTCCTGGTACCACTACCACAATTTACAGGGCAATATACCTGATGTAATGAAAAGAAAAAGAAAGACAAAGCTACAACAGATAAAAGACCTCAGGAATGTACTAAACGTTAAATTTCGTTATTAAACCTTTTAAACTAGTTAATTTGAATTTTCTATCCCCATCTTCTAAATTGTTGAAAAACACATCATTAAACCAACAGACAGGGTTCTTTTGCTTTAATCTTTAAAAGTTATGTATTATATACACGTCTTTCTTTTTATTTATTATTTATTTATTTTTGGTATTTTGATACAGAGTTTTTCTGTGTAGCTCTGATTTTCTTGGAACTCACCATGTAGACCAGGCTGGCTTCAAACTCACAGAGATCTGCCTGCCACTGCCTTCCAAGTACTGGGATTAAAGGAATGTACCAATATGTCTGGCTTGGGTAGAATCCTTTTAAGAAAAAAGGATGGCAGAGGCAGGTAGATCTGTGTGTGTTCCAGGCCAGCCTAATCTACATAGGAAATTTCAGGCCATTCAAAATTACATAATGAGACCCTGTCTCAAAGAAGGAAGGGAATAAGGGAGGGAAAAAGGAAAAGAAGGAAAAGAATGGGCAACAGAGAGTGCACACAGAGAAAAGACCATGTGAAGGCAAGTACAGAAGGATGGCCTTGAACTCACAATCTTCCTGACTTAGGCTCCTGAGTGCTGGGATTGCAAGCATGGCAATGCCTGACTTGTTATTGCATCAAAGCCTGATAGCCCCAGCAGCAAGGTTGAAAGTTGGCATTGCAGGTTGATTTCTGTAAGCAGAAGGCTGTGTAGCATCATTTAACATGCAGACTTTATTAGGTTGTTGTTTTGCTAGCAATGCATATGGAGAGGTGAGGGTAGGGTAGAGCAGAAAATCCAGTTGACTTTTTATGTGTATGTGGTCCCTACATCAATTTTGCCTGATCCCAGAGGAAAGCTCTGGAGCTAGCTAGACCTATCTATCATGTATTTCCTGAGCTTGGAAAAAGATGAGACTTTCACTGATCTGCTAATGAATGCTGATGCCCTAGAAAAGTTATACCCTTGAGCAGATAGGCTTGCCGCTGAGCCACCTCTAAAGAAACAGACATCTAAGGACTGTCACTTCACATCACTCACAGTGTTTGGGGCAACAAGTCCTAGCTTGAATTTGGGATCCTTGGCAGCAGGTTAGAGTGTTTGTTGATCTTAGTTGAATTGACACATGAGTACAATGACCCATCCTAATTAGGATCTTACCCTATAAGCAGGAACATAACATTTGATTAGTATCATAGTTAGGCTTTTAATTGGTGTGAAGAGACACTATGACCACAGCAACTGTTATAAAGGAAAACATTTAACTGGAACTGACTTACAGCATGGCAGGAAGCATGATAGTACACAGACAGACACGGTGCTGGAGAGGTAGCTGAGAGTTCTATATCTGGATCTGCAAGAAGAGAGTGACACTGAGCCTGGCTTGAGCATCTGAAACCTCAAAGCCCACCCTTAGTAACACACTTTCTCCAACAAGACCACACCTCCTAATAGTGTCATTCTCTATAACCCTATGGGGTTTTCTTTTTTTCATCTTTTTTTTTTCATTTTCTTTCAAACCACCACATTAAGACACCCTCACTCTGAAAGGCTATTGGGTTATTCATCTGTCATTTTCTCTGATCAGCAAATACTTAGAGGCTTTGCTAATTTATATGAGTATTTTCATTATTTTTTCATTTGCAAAGTTAGTATTTGTTATCTGCTCATTAATGTTAGAAAGTGGCTCCCACTGAGTTCAAATATGGATACCAACTGAAATATTTGGAGAAGTCTTTCATTAGCTTTTATTGATGATCCTTGAGCTTAGGTGCACACATATTTGCATCTTGCCTCATGGAGATGGTCTGTTTTGAAAGTTATTGTGCAATGCCAAGCTATTTTGAGTGATGGTGCACCTATTTCCAGTTACATCAGACTTAAATGTTGGACAATCTGTTCAGTGTCTGGTAATATTTCATTGTTCCTTCAATTTGAATTTTTTATCATATTTGGACAGATCTTTTTTCATATATTCATTTATACATGTATTGATCTTTTTACTGTTGACCACAGAACATCACAGTTTGGGTGTCTTTATTTTCAAAAAGAGATATGTGGTCTTCCCAGTACTTGGGAAGCAGAAGCAGAAAGATCACAAGTTTGAGGTCTGCTTGGTTTACATAGCTAGATTAAGGCCACCCTTGGCCACTGTATCTCAAAATCTAAAACGGAAAAAAAAGGATGAAAGAGACAGAGGGTGGAAGAAAAAGAAATGAAAGAAGATAGAGAAGAAACAAAGCAGGGAAGAAAAAAGAAAGGAAGGAAGAAAGATTATATAAATAGGTAGGTAGGTAGAAGGAGGGGGGGAGTTCTGGCCCCGAGTCAAGGGTCCAGTATAATGATGGCTTACTTATTGGTAAATAAGTGAGTGTTGGTTGGGCACCTGGACCTGGAATTGAGTGCACTCAGGCCGGTGGGAGGTCCCCTGTTTCATTAGTCTGCCTGCAGCAAGGTAAGCCCTTTGTCAGTGAGCCGCTTGGCCAGCAAGGAGACCTGACTGTCTACCAGAAGATCCATCATTCATTGGGGTGAGTGAATTGAATTCATTGGGGTGAATTGAACTTCTAAAAGTAGACCCGAAGGGGATTATTCAGAGGAAGAAATGGGCAGGCGCCAATGCAAGAATTCCTCCAACAATTTGAAAAACAACATGAAAGCACCAGAACCCAGTGAACTTATAACAGGAGGACTTGAACACACTAATCAAGAAGAAGTAGAAATAATTGACTTTATGAAAGTAATAGAGTCCCTTAAACAGGAGGTGAAAAACTCCCTTAAGGAAATGGACGAGAAGAATAACAAAAAGTTTGAAGAATTGAGTAAATCCGTAATGGTATCCTAGGAAACCAAGAAAAAACCATCAAACAGATAATGGAAACAGTGCAAGACTTGAAAACTGAAATGGAGGCAAGGAAGAAAACACAACCCGAGGGCCAGCTGGATATGGAAAATCTATGTAAACGAACAGAGACTACAGAAACAAGCATAACCAACAGAATACAAGAGATAGAAGAAAGAATCTCAGATTCTGAAGATACCATAGAGAAAATAAACGCACTAATCAAAGAAAACAGCAAATCCAACAAATTCTCATCACAAAACATTCAGGAAATCTGGACACAATAAAAAGACCAAACCTAAGAATAATATGTGTAGGGGAAGGAGAAGAATTACAGCTCAATGGTCCAGAAAATATATTTAATAAAATTATAGAAGAAAACTTCCCAAACCTAAAGAAAGGTATTCCTATTAAGGTTCAAGAAGCTTACAGAACACCAAATAGACTAGATCAAAAAAATCATCCCCTCGCCATATTATAATCAAAACACAAAACATACAGAATAAAGAAAGAATATTAAGAGCTGCAAAGGAAAAAGGTCAAGTAACTTATAAAGGTAAACCTATCAGACTAACACCTGACTTCTCTATGGAAACCATGAAAGCCAGAAGGTCCTGGATAGATGTTTTGCAGAAACTAAGAGACCATGGATGCAAGGCCAGAATACTATACCCAGCCAAGCTTTCGTTCACTATAAATGGAGAAAACAAAATATTCCAGGATAAAAACAAATTTAAACAATACGTAGCCACAAATCCAGCCTTACAGAAAGTAATAGAAGAAAATTCACAAACAAAGGAGTCCAGCATTGCCCAAAATAACTCAGACATCTAGTGACCCTTCACCAGCACATCTCAAAGAAAGGAAACACACAATCTCCACTACCAAATAAAAAATGACAACCGGAGTTAACATCCACTGGTCATTAATATCACTTAATATCAATGGACTCAATTCACCTATAAAAAGGCACAGGCTAAGAGATTGGATATGAAAACAGGATCCAACATTCTGCTGTTAACAAGAAACACACCTCAACCACAAAGACAGACATCTACTCAGAGTAAAGGGTTGGGAAAAGGTTTATCAAGCAAATGGACCTAAGAAACAAGCCAGTGTGGCCATACTAATTTCTAACAAAGTTGACTTCAAACTAAAATCAATCAGAAGAGATGGAAAGGGACACTTTATACTCATTACAGGAAAAATCTATCAGAATGAAGTCTCAATCCTGAATATCTATGCCCCTAATACAAAAGCACCCAATTATGTAAAAGAAACATTACTAGAACTCAAGGCAGCAATCAAACCAAACACACTGATAGTGGGAGACTTCAACACTCCTCTTTCACCAATGGAGAGGTCAATTTGACAGAAACCTAACAGAGAATTAAGAGCCTTAATAGAGGTAATGAACTAAATGGACTTAACAGACATCTATAGAACATTCCACCCAAATAGGAAAGAATATACCTTCTTCTCTGCGGCTCATGGAACTTTTTCGAAAATTGACCACATACTCGGTAACAAAGCAAACTTCCACAGTTACAAAAACATATTAGTAACCACCTGCATCTTATCGGATCACCATGGATTAAAATTAGAATTCAACAACAATGCTACCCCCAGAAAGCCTACAAACTCATGGAAACTGAACAGTCAACTACTGAACCACACCTGGGTCAAGGAAGAAATAAAGAAAGAAATTAAAGTCTTCCTTGAATTTAATGAAAATAAAGACACAACATACTCAAACCTATGGGACACTATGAAAGCAGTGCTAAGAGGAAAGTTCATAGCACCAAGTGCCCACTTAAAAAAAAGGAGAAAGCACACATTGGAGACTTAACAGCACACCTGAAAGCTCTAGAAAAGAAAGAATCAGATTCAACCAGGAGGAGTAGAAGACTGGAAATTATCAAACTGAGGGCAGAAATCAACAAAATAGAAATACAGAAAACAATCCAAAGAATCAATGTAACAAAAAGCTGGTTCTTGGAGAAAATCAACAAGATTGACAAACCCCTAGCCAAACTAATCAAACGGCAGAGAGAGAACAAACAAATTAATAAGATTAGAAATGAAAAGGGGGACATAACCACAGACACAGAGCAAATTCAGAGAATCATTAGATCTTACTACAAAAGCCTGTATGCCACAAAATTGGAAAATGTAAAAGAAATGGACACTTTTTTAGATAAGTACCATATACCAAAGTTAAACCAGGACCAGGTGAACAATCTAAATAGTCCTGTTAGTCACGAAGAATTAGAAACTGTTATCAGAAACCTCCCTACCAAAAAAAGCCCAGGACCAGATGGTTTCAATGCAGAATTCTACCAGAACTTCCAAGAAGACCTAATACCTATACTCCTTAAGGTATTTCACAATATATAAACAGAACAGTCATTGCCAAATTCCTTTTATGAAGCTACAATTACCCTGATACCTAAACCACACAAAGACTCAACCAAGAAAGAGAATTACAGGCCAATCTCACTCATGAACATTGATGCAAAAATTCTCAATAAAATACTGGCAAACAGGATCCAAGAACACATTAGAAAAATTATCCACTATGATCGAGTAGGCTTCATCCCAGAGATGCAGGGCTGGTTCAACATAGGAAAATCTATCAATGTAATCCATCATATAAATAAACTGAAGGATAAAAACCATATGATCATCTCATTAGATGCAGAAAAAGCATTTGACAAAATTCAACGCCCCTTTATGATAAAGGTCTTGGAGAGATTAGGGATACAGGGGTCATTCCTAAATATAATAAAGGCTATTTACAGGAAGCCGACAGCTAACATCAAATTAAATGGAGAGAAGCTCAAGGCCATCCCACTAAATTCAGGAACACGACAAGGCTGTCCACTCTCTCCTTATCTCTTCAATATAGTGCTTGAAGTTCTAGCAATAGCAATAAGACAACACAAGGGCATCAAGGGGATTCGAATTAGAAAGGAAGAAGTTAAACTTTTGTTATTTGCAGATGATATGATAGTGTACATAAGCGACCCCAAAAACTCAACCAAAGAACTCCTACAGCTGATAAACTCCTTTAGTATCGTGGCCGGATACAAGATCAACTCTAAAAAATCAGTTGCCCTCCTATATACAAAGGATAAGGAAGCAGAGAAAGAAATCAGAGAAGCGTCACCTTTCACGATAGCCACAAATAGCATAAAATATCTTGGGGTAACTCTAACCAAGGAAGTGAAAGACCTATTTGACAAGAACTTTAAGTCTTTGAAGAAAGAAATTGAAGAGGATACCAGAAAATGGAAGGATCTCCCTTGCTCATGGATTGGGAGGATCAGCATAGTAAAAATGGCAATTCTACCACAGGCAATCTATAGATTTAATGCAATCCCCTTAAAGATCCCATCAAAATTCTTCACAGACCTTGAGAGGACAATAATCAACTTTATATGGAAGAACAAGAAACCCAGGATAGCCAAAACAATCTTATACAATAAAGGAACTTCTGGAGGCATTACCATCCCTGACTTCAAACTCTATTACAGAGCTACAGTATTGAAAACAGCTTGGTATTGGCATAAAAATAGAGAAGTCGATCAAGGGAATCGAATAGAAGACCCAGATCTTAACCCACAAACCTATGAACACCTGATTTTTGATAAAGGAGCTAAAAGCACACAATGGAAGAAAGAAAGCATCTTCAACAAATGGTGCTGGCATAACTGGATGTCAACCTGTAGAAGAATGAAAGTAGATCCGTGTCTATCACCATGCACAAAAGTCAAGTCCAAATGGATTAAAGACCTCAATATCAATCTGAACACACTGAACCTGTTAGAGGAGAAAGTGGGAAGTACTCTACAACATTTGGGCACAGGAGACTACGCATAGCCCCAGCAGCACAGACATTAAGGGCAACATTGAATAAATGGGACCTCCTGAAGCTGAGCAGCTTCTGTAAAGCAAAGGACACTGTCACTAAGACAAAAAGGCAGCCTACTGACTGGGAAAAGATCTTCACCAACCCCGCAACAGACAAAGACCTGATCTCCAAAATATATAAGGAACTCAAGAGACTAGACTTTAAAATGCTAATTAACCCAATTAAAAAAACGGGGCACTGAACTGAACAGAGAATTCTCAACAGAAGAAGTTTGAATGGCCAAAAGACACTTAAGGTCATGCTCAACCTCCTTGGCAATCAGGGAAATACAAATCAAAACAACGCTGAGATACCATCTTACACCTATCAGAATGGCTAAAATCAAAAACACCAATGATAGCCTTTGCTGGAGAGGATGTGGAGTAAGGGGTACACTCATCCATTGCTGGTGGGAATGCAAACTTGTGCAACCACTTTGGAAAGCAGTGTGGAGGTTTCTCAGGAAATCTGGGATCAACCTACCCCAGGACCCAGCAATCCCACTCTTGGGAATTTACCCAAGAGATGCCCAATCATATTACAAAAGCATTTGTTCAACTATGTTTATAGCAGCATTATTTGTAATAGCCAGAACCTGGAAACAACCTAGATGCCCTTCAGTGGAAGAATGGATGAAGAAAGTGTTGAATATATATATATATATATATATATATATATATATATATATATATATATATATATATTAGAGTACTACTCGGCGGTAAAAAACAATGGCATCTTGAATTTTGCATGAAAATGGATGGAAATAGAAAACACCATCCTGAGTGAGGTAACCCAGGCCCAAAAAGATGAACATGGGATGTACTCACTCATAATTGGTTTCTAGCCATAAATAAAGGACATCGAGCCTATAATTCGTAAAAAATCCTAGAGAAGCTATATAAGAAGGTGAACCCAAAGAAAAACATATAGTTATCCTCCTGGATATTGGAAGTAGACAAGATTGCCGGACAAAAATTGGGAACATGGGGATGAGGTGGGATGGGGGTGGGGGGATGGGGAGAGAAAAGTGTGAAGTGGAGGATGGGAAGAGCTTGGGGGAATAGGATGGTTGGGATATAGGAAGGGTGGATCCTATTGCCATACTCATGAATATCTTGCATATCACCATAGAACCTTCACCTGGCATTGGATGGAGAAAATGACAGAGCCCCACATAGAAGCACCGGACTGAGCTCTCAAGGTCCTGATGAGGAGCAAAAGGAGGGAGATCATGAGCAAGGAAGCCAGGACCACGAGGAGTGCTTTTACCCATTGAGACGGTGGGACAGATCTAACGGGAGACCACCAAGTCCAGTCGGAATGGGACTGATGGAACAGGGGACCAAACTAGACTCTCTGATTGTGGCTGACAGTGGAGGAGGACTGAGAAACCAAGGACAATGGCAATGAACATGAACTCTACAGCATGGACGGGCTCACTGTGAGCCTTGTTAGTTTGGTTGCTCACCTTCCTGGACTTAGGGGGAGCTGGGAGGACCATGGACTGAACATAGTGAAGGGAACCCTGATGGCTCTTTGTCTTTGGAGAGGGGTGGAGTGGGGGTATGGGTGGAAAGGAGGGGAGGGAAGGGGGAGGAGGAGGGGAGGAGATGGAAATCTTTAATAAAAAAATGAAAAAAAAATGGGAACTTGGGGGTGGGGTGGGATGGGGGATGGGAGGATGAGGAGAGAAAAGTGTGAAGTGGAGGATGGGAAGAGTTTGGGGGAATAGGATGGTTGGGATATAGGAAGGGTGGATATGGGAACAAGGAATTATATATCTTACTTAAGGGAGCCATTCTAGGGTTGGCAGAGGCTTGACTCTAGAGGGGTTCCCAGGTGTCCAGGAAGACGCCCCCAGCTAGGTCCTTGGGCAGCTGAGGAGAGGGTGCCAGAAATGGCCAGATCCTATTGCCATACTCATGAATATCTTGCATATCACCATAGAACCTTCACCTGGCATTGGATGGAGAAAATGACAGAGCCCCACATAGGAGCACCGGACTGAGCTCCCAAGGTCCTGATGAGGAGCAAAAGGAGGGAGATCATGAGCAAGGAAGTCAGGACTGTGAGGGTGCGTTTACCCATTGAGACGGTGGGACAGATCTAACGGGAGACCACCAAGTCCAGTCGGAATGGGACTGATGGAACAGGGGACCAAACTAGACTCTCTGAATGTGGCTGACGGTGGAGGAGGACTGAGAAACCAAGGACAACAGCGATGAGCTTGAACTCTACAGCATGGACGGGCTCACTGTGAGCCTTGTCAGTTTGGTTGCTCACCTTCCTGGACTTAGGGGGAGCTGGGAGGACCTTGGACTTAACATAGTGATGGCTCTTTGGCTTGGAGAAGGAGGGAGTGGGGGTATGGGTGGAAGGGAGGGGAGGGAAGGGGGAGGAGGAGGGGAGGAGATGGAAATTTTTTATAATAAAAATAGAGAATTAAAAAAAAGAAAGAAAGTAAAAGAAAGAAAAAATATATTTTGGGCCTCTCAAACTACATTTTCTAAGGAAAATCTTTGGAAAAAAATTGTATAATCAAGAAAACAGGTAATTATTACAGAAATCTTCAATTTAAATTTGTTTGTGAAAGCAAGTAGCTATCAATTAAAGTGTTTGAGACAGTACATGAATTCACAATAAATAGCTAGTGTAGCTTTTGAAAAATAAATAAATTTTGAATGTAAAGGCTTCTTGGTTTCAGTATCTACAACCTTAGGACTTACTCACCTCCATCCAAAGTCAGTATACCAGAACTGCAAAGGCAGCTCTTTAGACTGCTTTCTCATGCTTAGAGCTGAAATTCAGTAATAAATATTCAATAAGACAAATCTGACATCAAACATTCTACCTCACTCAAAACAATCATGAGTTTATGCAAAGTCAGACAATTAAATCATGTTCTTGTAGTGCCTGACAAAGAGGCCCCAGCTCAGTGAAGTAACATTTATGTTACTGAGAGGCGATGGCACAGTAAATCCTACTTCATTGCTAATAAACTGAAGATCAAAACAATCAACCAAGCTCCACTGGTAATAAATTGAAGGTCAGTGGAGCACAAAATGTATTACTGTTAGAATTAATTTTGGCACAAAATGGGTTGTTGAGTTTTCCCCTTTTCTTAAAGCAAATCAACCCCAAGCAAATAGTTAATAAGCTGTTGAAAAGCAAATCCATTCTGCTAGTGGTATTCTAATGGAATTTGAATTTCATATTTTTTGAGCCCAATGTAATCATTTGGATTCTAGATTATAAGTATTTTGGTAAAGTTTTTCTTTTTTTAATGGAGCTTCCTGATTAAATTGTATCTTGAAAACTCAAAAAAAAATGAGTGTCGGAATGTGTATGCACAAGTGTATGTATGTACACGTGCAAGTGTGTCTTCTGATCTCATTCTGTGTTTTAAATTTGAACACATTGAGATTGATAGAGGAGAAAGTGGGAAGTACTCTACAACAAATGGGCACAGGGAACCGTTTCCTATGCATAACCCCAGCTGCACAGACTTTAAGGGCAACATTGAATAAATGGGACCTCCTGAAGTTGAGCAGCTTCTGTAAAGCAAAGGACATTGTCACTAAGACACAAAGGCAGCCTACTGACTGGGAAAAGATCTTCACCAACCCTGCAACTGACAAAGGTCTGATCTCTAAAATATATAAGGAACTCAAGAGACTAGACGGTAAAATGCCAATTAACCCAATTAAAAAATGGGGCGATGAACTGAACAGAGAATTCTCAACAGAAGAAGTTCGAATGGCCAAAAGACACTTAAGGTCATGCTCAACCTCCCTAGCTATCAGGGAAATGCAAATCAAAACAACTTTGAGATATCATCTCACACCTGTCAGATTGGCTAAAATCCAAAACACCAATAATAACCTTTGCTGGAGAGGTTGTGGGGTAAGGGGCACACTCATCCATTGCTGGTGGGAATGCAAACTTGTGCAACCACTTTGGAAAGCAGTGTGGCGGTTTCTCAGGAAATTCGGGATCAACCTACCCCAGGACCCAGCAATTCCACTATTGGGAATCTACCCAAGAGATGCCCAATCATACAACAAAAGCATATGCTCATCTATGTTCATAGCAGCATTATTTGTAATAGCCAGATCCTGGAGACAGCCTAGATGCCCTTCAGTGGAAGAATGGATGAAGAAACTGTGGAATATATACATGCTAGAATACTACTCAGCGGTAAAAAACAATGACATCTTGAATTTTGCAGGCAAATGGATGGAAATAGAAAACACTATTCTGAGTGAGGTAACCCAGACCCATAAAGATGAACATGGGATGTACTCACTCATATTCGGTTTCTAGCCATGATTATAGGACATCGAGCCTATAAGTTTGGGATCCTTGAGAAGATAATAAGAAGAACCTCCACCTGACGATAGATGAAGAAAATGACAGAGCCCCACCTTGGAGCACCGGACTGAGCTCCCAAGGTCCTGATGAGGAGCAGAAGGAGAGAGAACATGAGAAAGAAAGTCAGGACCGTGAGGGAACCTCCAGCTGGCGACAGATGGGGAAGGTGACTGAGCCCCACATTGGAGCACTGGACTGAGCTCCCAAGGTCCCGATGAGGAGCAGAAGGAGCGAGAACATGAGGGAGAAAGTCAGGAACGAGAGGGGTGCGTTCACTCATGGAGACGGTGGGACAGAACTAATGGGAGATCACCAACTCCAGTTGGAATGGGACTGATGGATCATGCGACCAAACCCGTCTCTCTGAGTGTGGCCAACAGCGGGGGCTGACTGAGAAGCAAAGGACAATGGCTCTGGGCTCTGATTCTTCTTCATGGACGGGCTCTGTGGGAGCCTTCTCAGCTTGGTCGATCACCTTCCTGGACCTGGGGGGAGTTGGGAGGACCTTGGTCTTAGCATAGAGTGGGGAACCCTGATGGCTCCTTGGCCTTGAGAGGGAGGGAGGGGAGGTATGGGTGGAGGGGAGGGGAGGGAAGGGGGAGAAGGAGGGGAGAGAAAGGGGAGAAGGAGGGGAGGGAGGGGGGGAGGAGGAGGGAAGGAGATGGTAATTTTTAAATATAAAAAAAAAATAAACCATGAGGGAAAAAAAAATAAATAAATAAAAAAAGATTGCTTTATTTGTTTATTTAATGTGTATGACTGTTTTGCCTGCATGTATGTGAGTGTGCCATGTGGATACCTGGTTCCCACGAAGGTCAGAAAAGATGACCTCAGATCCCCTGGAATTGGAGTTAAACATGGTTGTCATGTGGGTTACTTGTAATTAAACCCATTTTTTTTTTCTGAAAGAGCAGTGTGCGCTCTTAACCACTGAATCATCTTTCCAAACTCCTCCCTATTTTTTTAAAAAAAATTGTGTGTACACGTGTGTGTGTGCGCGCGCGTGGTATATGCACTTGAGTGTACACACACATGTGGAGATCAGAGGACACCTTTCAGGAGTTGGCACTCCCCTTCCAATGTGGGTTTCAGGGATCAAATTCAGATTGTCAGACATGCTGAGCCATCTCATTAGCCTATATTTTATAAGGTCACCAGGAGTCAGTCACAGTGACTCCACCCTAACATCTTAATTCTAATCACCTTCTAAAGTCTTTGCTGCTCAGCTCTTTTCCTCTTCATCTGTTCCTCTAGATCTAAACCCCCAGTCTCATTTCCAACACTGTGTCAGAGAACCTGCTGTGGTCTCCCTTTACTCTGTGACCCTATCCCCAAGGAGTCACAGGGATCTTCTCTCCTAACCTTCCTTCCCCCAACTCATCTCATTAACCCAGCCTCCAACATCAGCAGGCATTCCCTGGAGACACAGCAGCTGAGCAGGCTAGGGAAACAGGTAAGCCAATTGAAAACTTCACCATTCCCCTTCCCCTCCAAGTCCATTTCCCAGTCTCATCCCTATCTCAGCAACAAAACATCAGCTGCAGCCTTTCCTGCCCTCCCTGTTCCCATCTCCTGTGGATCTCATGGATCTTCCCCTTCTGGCCTCCCTCCCTTCTCCCACTTGTTGCTTTGTCCCAGCCCCCAACTCCAGCTGGCACCCCGTGCTAACCCACAGGCCATGCCTGTTAGAAATCAAGGTAGGCTGCTTGCAGATCTTCTCTCTCTGTTTCCACAGATCCAATCCCCCAGGACCATCCCAAACTCTGAAGCAGAACACCTGTGGCAGCCTTCCCTGCCCCCTGTTCCCATCTCCTGTGGGTGGCACAGATCATCCCCTCCTTACCCCTTCCCCCCAAACCCACCCCACCCCACCCCACCCCAATTGTTGCTTTGTCCCAGCCCCCAACTCCAACAGGCACTCTCTGCTAGCTCACAGATACCTCCTGCCAGGGAAGCAGGTAGGCTGTCTGTAGATCTTCCCCTCTCCTGCTGTTCCTCTAGATCCAACCCTCCAACCTCATCTCCAGCACTAGAGCAGATCTTCTGGGCTGACCTCTCTTCACTGTCACCCCCCATTATAATGACACAAAATAAGCATATCAAGGTGGAACACTCTGCTCTCCTCCCTCATGTGAACCCCTTCAAACCTCTAATCTATCCCCATTCCTAAGTGTCCGCTCCCAATATCCGGGAACACATTTTGTCTGGAACCCCCAGTGATCACAACTCTCAAGTTCAAAGAGGATTTCCTACCAGATAATTCACAACTATCACACTCTCTAAAAATTCAGAAATAAAAGAGAAACCAGGGAACAAAATACTCACCCATCAAAGACAAACCCAAAAATCAGCACCTAGACCTATAACCATCCAAAATTACATAATAGTGAAAAATACAATTAATAGCAGCCAGGGCAAAATGTCTAAACCAAAGCACAGCTATCTGACCACAACAGGTCCTGAATGGTCCAACATAGCTGAAGCACAAGAAAAAGACCTTAAAACTGACTATAAGAAGATAATAGAGGTCCTTAAAAGAGGAAATTAAGAAATCCAGGAAAACAGAGACAAATACTTATGAGGAAATAAAGAAATGTAGGAAAATATAGTGGAAGGAAATGAATAAAACTGTTCAAGACCTGAAAGTGGAAATAGAATCAACAAAAAAAACCCAAACTGAGGCAATTCTTGAAATGAAAAATTTAGGAATTTGAATATAAAGTGCAGAGGCAAGCTTCACCAACAGAACAGACAAGATGGAAGAGAGAGTCTCAGGTATTGAAGATACAATAGAAGAAATGGATCATTGGTCAAAGAAAATGTTAAGTCAAAAAAAATCCCGACACAAAACATCTAGGAAATCTGGGACACCATGAAAAGAAAATAAGGATCCTAAGAAAAATAAGGATGGAGGAAGGAGAAGAATCCCAGTTCAAATGTCCAGAAAATATTTTCAACAAATCATAGAAGTTTCCTAACCTAAAGGAGATGCCTATAAAGGCATCAAATCCCTCCCCTCAGAGCTCAGGAAACCCCTCTGAAGCAGAAGCAGGAGTGTAAAAACCAGAGGGAATGGAAGATATCAAAACAAGGCCCTCAAAATCAACTGAGCAAGGTTCATATGAACTCATAGAGACTGAAGCAGCAAGCAAAGGGCCTACAAGGGTCTGCACCAGGTCCTCTGCATACATATTATAGCTTTCAGCTTATTATTTTTATGGGACTCCTGAGTGTGTGAATGAGAGGATCTCTGATTCTTGTGTCTGATCTTTGGACATTTTTCCTTCCGTTGGGTTACCTGGTCCAGCATCAATATGATGGTTTTTGTCTTATCTTATTAAACAGGATATAATAAATGAGAATAAGAATCTATTTTCAATAATAAAATAAAGTCTTCACTCTAAATAATGCTGTTAGATTAAATTTTCACTCTCGATGAAAATTAAAATTCAATACTTGAAGCCTTGGGAGATACTCACAAACTTCATCTAAATGACAACAATATGTCATTTTTGAAATGTCTTCAGTTATGGGTTGCCTATGTTGCCCCTTTCTTTTTGAGTTCCTTGTTTATATACTGGTTTGCAATTTTACACTGTAAATAAGAGGAATTTTATTTGATTTTTATTTTATTTAATTTTGTGCTTTGCCTCTTGATTCTAATGGCAGTATAATTTAATGAAGAATATCAATATAGTAAAATAAATCACCCCATTTTTTGAGACAAGCTAATACAAAAGTGGAGGATGGGAAGAGCTTGGGGGAATAGGATGGTTGGGATATAGGAAGGGTGGATATGGGAACAAGGAATTATATATCTTACTTAAGGGAGCCATTCTAGGGTTGGCAGAGGCTTGACTCTAGAGGGGTTCCCAGGTGTCCAGGAAGACGCCCCCAGCTAGGTCCTTGGGCAGCTGAGGAGAGGGTGCCAGAAATGGCCAGATCCTATTGCCATACTCATGAATATCTTGCATATCACCATAGAACCTTCACCTGGCATTGGATGGAGAAAATGACAGAGCCCCACATAGGAGCACCGGACTGAGCTCCCAAGGTCCCGATGAGGAGCAAAAGGAGGGAGATCATGAGCAAGGAAGTCAGGACCGTGAGGAGTGCGTTTACCCATTGAGACGGTGGGACAGATCTAACGGGAGACCACCAAGTCCAGTTGGAATGGAACTGATGGAACAGGGGACCAAACTAGACTCTCTGAATGTGGCTGACGGTGGAGGAGGACTGAGAAACCAAGGACAACAGCAATGAATGTGAACTCTACAGCATGGACGGGCTCACTGTGAGCCTTAACCTTCACCTGGCGATGGATGGAGATAGAGACAGAGCCCCACATTGGAGCACCGGACTGAGCTCCCAAAGTTCTGATGAGGAGCGGATGGAGAGAGATCATGAGAAAGAAAGTCAGAACCATGAGGGACGCGTTCACCCACTGAGACGGCAGGACAGAACTAATGGGAGACCACCAAGTCCACTTGGAATGGGACTGATGGAACATGCGACCAAATCGGACTCTCTGAGGGTGGCTGATGGTGGAGGCTGACCGAGGAGCCAAGGACAATGGCGATGGGCTTGGTCTCTACGACATGGACGGTCTCTGTGTGAGCCTTGTCAGTTCGGTTGCTCACCTTCCTGGACCTGGGGGGAGTTGGGAGGACCTTGGACTCAACATAGTGTAGAGAACCCTGATGGCTGTTTGGCCTCAAGAGGGAGGGAGTGGGGGTGTGGGTGGAGGGGAGGGGAGGGAAGGGGGAGGAGGAGGGGAGGAGATGGCAATTTTTAATAAAAAATAAATAAACTGGAAAAAAATGATAATGTTAAATAAGAATTTAAAAATGTTTTAAAAAGAATTAAATGTTATATTCTCTTAAAAAAAAAGAATACAGTTTCCATGTAATTATTTGGGGTAAAGCTAGCCGGGTGGCGGGAAGCGGCCTGCCACCTCCACACAACAGGAGCTGGCCATAAATTCAAGGATCTACCTTGTCTAATAGCTCATGGCCCTCATTCCTGAGATGTCCTACACCTGGAAGGAAGAAATACTAAATATATATAGAGAGAGCCCAAAAAAATCTGGACAGACCTGGCTGAGTCCTTCCTGCTCCAGCTATGCATTAGTCAGTTTTCTATTACTGTAAAACATGCACAAATGAGCGTGCATAATACCCCTCCCCCCACATTTCTGAGCCTTAAGGAGAGGAAAGTCTTAAGCTGGGTTGATGGTACATGCCTATTATCCCAGCACTTGGAAAGCTGAGGCAGGAAGGTCATGAGTTCTAAGCCAGCATGGTATATACATAATGAGACCTTATCTCAAAACAAGACAAAACAAAACAAAAATAAAAGCAAATTATGATGAACTTAGTTATAATCTGTTCAATTTACTTATGAAGTGTTTCTCATTGTACATTCACTAAGCATTTATATATTGTATCTTTTTAATATGTTTTTCTAAGCATTTCAATATCTCTATATCTTTTCAGTATATTTTAAAATGAGAATAGGAATAAAAGCTGCAACAAAAATTACTTTCAACATAATAGGACTCCTCTTCCCAAGCCACTAGTTATTCTTAGAAACCCCACCATCTCTGCCTCCATGACAGAAAGGAAGTGCAGACACCATCTGTCCCAAAACTCAGCAGCTGGAACTGGAAGCCGGCAGCCTCAGCCCTGTGGGTGGAATGTGGGAGGACAGCAGTCCTCACTGCTGATTTGCTGATTGTTGTCTGCAGTGACTTTTGTGTATGCTGGGATGTCACTCAGAAAATGGAAATGGGGCCCTCTGCTGGGCTATGCATAAAATTCCTTCTAGGAAATTTTCTGGACAGAAGTAAGCCATAGTGAAGGGCTCCTAAGAGCCAAAGAAAAAGAACCAAGTATTTATCTGAATTTGTATGCCAGTTGGAAACAGCTTAGATTTATTTGGATAATCAAATTAGAAAGCTCAGTCTCTCCCTCTTTTGTGTTAGTAACACATTAGTTGTATTAAATGTAAGTTTGTCTCTTAAAATGAATGAGTAAAATAGTGATTAAAAACATCATTCTGAAAAGTAAAATGGTGATTTTTAACACACTTAACTTTTTATCTTCAGAATATCAATGAAAATATGTATTTTGATGTTTAATAAATTTATTCATTTATTTATTGTGCATGTGTGTGTGTCTGCACATGCACACCATTGGGTGTATGCGGAGGTCAGAGGACAACTCCATGGAGTCA